>NC_133125.1:180685952-180985952 GCF_048418815.1 Hemitrygon akajei
AAGAAGCATCGGCACCCGCCACCAAGCACTTAAGCATGAGCAAAGCAACAGCGAAGACACAGACTTGCAGTTACCCCAAAGACGTTTCACGCAGTATTCAACATACCACCGGGTCTTTCTCTCTCTCTCTCTCTCTCTCTCCCTAATAAGGGAGAAAGAGGTATCTCCATTTTCACAGTGAGCAGGGAGATGTAATAAACAACTCGCTGGTTTATGATGTCAAAAGTCCGCCATGTTATTTTTTTCGAGCCCTGTGACCAAAGATCACAAGTCTCTGGACACACAGCCACAGATATTCCAACTCCCCCGATGACACACGGATCTCCTGAGAGTGACCCTCAGTCCACCTGTCTTCAGAGTCCCAAGATTCTAGGCCTCCACAGCCCAGCCAAATACTTAGGCCAAGCTTTTGGTGTGCTGAACAACAACGGCCAGTTATGAAACCCTGAGAGCGGGTCCCAATCCTGCAAAGACCCGAACTCAGCGTGTAACTCCAGGTGAGAGTCTTCAAAAGAACCCTGAAAGGGAAAAATAAAAATATTAAAGATGGGAATAGAGCTGTTTCTAAAGATGCAAGCAAAGGACGCGCCATTTAGCACCGACATCACTCGGCTCCACCTTCTTTACATTGTCTGTCAGCTATTTGGATGATTAATTTGATCACTTTGTGGCCAAGTTTGCAGAGAATATAGATATAGGTGGAGGGGCAGGTAGTGTTGAGGAAACAGAGAGGGTGCAGAAGGACTTAGACAGATTTGGGTGTGGCAGATGGAACACAGTATTGGGAGGTGTATGGCCATACGTTTTGGTAGAAGAAAAACGTAGACTACTTTATAAATGCAGAGAAAATTCAAAACTCCAAAGTGCATATGGATTTGGGAGCCCTCGTGCAAGATTCCCTGAAGGTTAATTTGCAGGTTGAATTGGTGGTGACGAAAGCAAATGCAATGTTAGCATTCATTTCAAGAGGATTAGAATATAAGAGCAAGGATGTAATGCTGAGGCTTGAGAAGGCACTGGTAAGGCCTCACTTGGAGCATTGTGATCAGACTTGGACCCCTTATTTAAGAAAGGATATGCTGACATTGGAGAGGGATCAGGGGAGGTTTATGAGAATGACTCAGGGAATGAAAGGGTTATCACACGAGCAGCAATTTAAGGCTCTGGGCCTCTACTCTTTGGATTTTAGAAGATTGAGGGTGGGAAATCATTGAAACTTATCGAATGTTGAAAGACCTAGATAGGCTGGATGTAAAGAGGATGTTTCCTTTGGTTGGGGAGTCTAGGACCAGGGGCACAGTCTCAAAATAGAAGAATGCCCATTTAGAACAGAGATGAGGAGTTGAATCCGTGGTTGTTGCGACAGGCGGCTGTGGAGCCCTGGCCCTTGGGTGTAGTTAGGACAAAGGTTGATAGGTTCTTAATTTGTCAGGGTGTGTGAGGATATGGAGAAAAAAAGCTAAGAGAGTGGGTTTGAGAGGGAAGTGGATCAGCCATGCTGGACTGGCAGAGCAGAGCCGATTGGCCGAATAGCCTGATTCTGTTCCGATGTCTCATGGAAAGCTTAGAATGACATCAGTTAAACAAAACACATTCCGGGGACAACTTCTCGGCACTGTGGTCAAGGGGCTGTTTTAGGTGCTGCATAACTATTCACCAGTTAACATGGAATCAACGGGGTGAACGAAGGGACTCTCACCTATGTGGTTCCCGACAAATAAGGGCCTGTAATTCAAAAGCCTTTTCAGGATCACCCCGGGTCAGTGCGGGTGTGCAACGTGACCGGGACAGGGCAGGGCAGAGCCATCACCCAGGTTTCCTGCCAGCAGTCAATGACCGCATCTCCACCGGAGGCTGCCAGCGGTTTAGAGCGACCGAGTAATCTACCCATGGCCTCCGAGCAGCGGGGCCAGTGAATCGCAGCCGGCTTTGCTCAGCCATTTCCCCCCCGAAACAGAAAACGCGCCCCGCAGACTCGCAGCGGTTGCTGCTCTGTGAGGCAGCGCTTCCTGCTAGCGCCCAGCCCCAGAGCCCGAGGCTGCGTCTGCCGAAACCACATGACTGCAACTGTGTTCCGAGAAGCGAGCTGGCCCCGGGAGGGGCGGTGGCAGTGGCAGTGGAGGGAGTTATGTTAGAGTATGTGTGTGGGAGAGGGGGAAACAGTGTAGACCTCGGGGTAATGGGTAAATCGGTGTATATGTATGTGCGGAGAAAGACAATAATATATGGGAGCAGAACTAAGGCCAATCGGGCCGTCAAATCTGCCTCACCATTTGATCATGGCTTCTCCATTTCCCTCTCAATACCATTTTCCTGCCTTCACCAACAACCCCCCCTCCCACCCCGTAACCTTTCACGCCGTGACCAATCAAGAACCTATCAACCTCTGCCTTAATTACCTCCAGTCCTGACCAAGGGTCTGGGCCCAAAACCTCGACTGTGCTTCTTCCTATAGATGCTGCCTGGCCTGCTGCATTTCACCAGCATTTTGTGTGTGTGTGTGTGTGTGTGTGTGTGTTTTAAACAAGATATACTTTATTCAGAAATAAAATTATGTACAATAAACCATTCAATGACTCTCAGTCCTTTACAAATGTTTCCATTACAGTCTTTACATTCCCACACTTTTGCCACCCAGGTGGCCCTCGGTTACTTCATATTTACATACACTTGTTCAGAGGTATACACCCCGCCCCCACTACCCCTTTCCAATTAACTTCGGCCAACTCCTCCTTCATGCCTCCACTGGAATACAGATACATCTGACTAGCTTCGCCTTCTCAAGCTGCAGGGTGAATTCTATCATGATCACTGCCGCCTAAGTGTCCTTTTTTGTTATGATCTCAAACCAAACCTGGTTCATTACACAACACCAAATGCAAAATTCCCTTTTTCCTGGTGGGCCCAAGCACAACCTCTAAAAGCCATCTTGTAAGCATTTTACAAATTCCCTTCAGATCCAGCGCCAACCTGATTTTTCCAATCTACCTGCTCACTGAAACCCCCCATGAATATCATTCATTGACCTTTTTACTTAATTTTCCTATCTCCCATTGTAATTTGTGCCCCACATCCTGGCCACTATTTCGAGTCCCATATATAACTCACAAGAGGTTTTGTTTACCCTTACAGTTCCTTAACTGTACCCACAAGAGTTTCTCATCTACATTACCTCTTTCTAAGAATTTGATTTCATTTTTGCCCCCAAAAGAGTCCTCCAACCTGCCTGTGTTTTCGATATGATGTGTATTCTTGTATGCTGAACCCTCAACTTTGATCTTCTTTCTGCCATCACTCAGAGATGCCAATAACGAAATACCTGTTGATCTCTCACTGTGCTACAAGATCATCTACCTTATTGTCTGCATGCAGATATAAACCTTCAGTCCTGTGTTAATTTCTCTTATCGATTTCACCTCTCTGTTACACTTCAGCTCCTCCCACTGACTGCAATTCTGACATTTTATCTGCCTGTCCTTCTGCACCATCTCACTACACGCTGCATCTTCTTGTTTACCAGGGGCCCCATCCTCAGCTCTATCTCTCTAGTTCTCATCCCCCTGTTAAAGTAGGTTAAACCCTCCACAACAACGCTCTCAAGGTTATTATTCAGGTGTAACCCGTACTATTTTGTATACTCAAACATTCCCCAGGTTCCAAGGTTATCAAGCTGAGGAATGGTAGTGGGCACAAGCTCCCACTACCTAAAAGTGCTCCTCACAGCATGCGCCTCGAATAGCCTCTGACAACCAATTTCAACTCCTGGCCTTCTTGTGTGGCTTAGCCTCTAAACCCAGTGGAACTGTTTCTACTGACTGGAGAAGAGGCAAAGACGGGCACAGGCGCCTTAAAACCAGTGCTTCAGGTAAGTGGAGCTCGTCAGAGTCCATCAAAGAGAGGGAAAACTTTGATTTCAAACCTCCATTGCCTTGCGGCCATACCCTCTCATAGGAAATGCTTCGGGAGTAAACCCTGAGGACAGATCCGGAGCTGGAGTCTGTAAGGTAGCCCAACGTTGCCTTCAACCTCCTTCTGACAACTCCTGTGATGACACTGGTGCCCTTCCCTTGGACAACAGGCATGGAGAGGGGAGACTCGCTGCATAGGCAACTGCCAGACTTCCATACATCCTTGTCCAGGCCTGCGTCCTGGAGAGGGCACAGATCCATGGACTCACCAGACTAACGGATGCCGCACACATTCCCCAGAGAGTCCCAATAATCCAGAATTTTGAGACCATCCTTCCTGGACCAACTTTGAGCCACATATTCATCTGCAAAATTATCCAATACATACCTCCCGATATTCCCTGTTCAGGACCTCATACCTTTTGCTAGCTATGTTTTTGGTACCAATGTGCACAACGACTTCCAGCTGTTCACCCTCCCCCTTCAGAATACTATGGACCTGAGCCTGACACCCGGAGCAACATACCATCCGGGTGACCCTTTCACGTCCATAGAATCTCCAGTCTACCTCTCTAACTATGGAATCCCCTCTCACTACTGCCCTCCTGTTACCCCTCCCAACCTCCCAACTTCCATTCTGAGCCACAGAGCCAGACTCATTGCCGGAGACCAGGTCACTGTGTTTCCCCCTTTAAGTCACCCCCTCCCCAACTGTATCCAAAGCAGTATACTTATTATTGAGGTGTATGGCCACAGGGCAAATCTGCACTGGCTGTGAGAATCAAAAGTGCTGGAAATATGAGCCAATGTTATGGATTCTGTGGGCACATCACACCTGCTCTTTGAAACACGGTATGTTTCTTTGCCACTCCAACCTCACCTACCTCAGACATTGACAAATTTTTGGGGAACTCAGCAGATCTATGGGGAATTTATCAGGCAGCATGCACGGAGAAGAATAAACAGTCAACGTTTCAGTGCAAGATTCTTAATCGGGACTGGAAAGGAATGGGGCAAATGTCAGAATAAAGAGGTGCATGAAGTGGGAGGACTACAGACAGGCAGATAGAATGTGAGACCGGGCGAGGGGAAAGAAGTAAGAAGCTGAGAACTGACAGGTTGAAGAGGTAAGGGGTAGTGAAGAAGGAATCTGATAGCAAAGGAGAGTGAACGATGAAATAAATGGAAGTAAGGGGGAAGCTCAGTGGGTCAGGCGGCATCTGTAGAAGGAAATAGAGAGTCGATGTTTTGGTTTGAGTCCTGAAAGAGTAGAGGGGATATATCCATTACAAACATTTGGTGGAAAGGGCTGAAGCAAAAGCTGGAAGGTAGAGATGGATCCAGGTGAGCTGGAGTGATAGGCAGATAGAGGAGAGGAGATTGGGAATGGCGACAGAGCTGGGAGGACAGAGTTGGAGGCAACAATGGGCAGTAGATGATGGTAACTGACAGGATTGGTAGATGAACCATGGAACTAAATAAGGGAGGTGAGGAGGGAATTGGGAGCTTTGTGTGCATAATGGACAGATGGAGTGGATGGAGGAGGTGAAGGAGACAAGATCATGTCAGGCTGTTGTGGGTGTAGGAAGAACAAAGCAAATCCAAAGGACCAGCACATATTAACGCTAGGTGTCTACAAACTGACAGTATAAACATTGAATTCTCCAATTTCAGGTAACCTGCTCACCCTCTGTATCTTTTCTCCTCCTGGTCTACCCAGGTCCTCCTATACCCACCAGAGCCCCATCACCCTCTTCACCCTCTTTCTTTCCCCATTAGAGATGTCTGCGCATGTATCAGCACGATTGATGTGCATGCAGAAAGAGAGATATTGAATAGGGGACAGTCCTTGACCTGTTTCAAGAGATTACAAACATTCATAAGGTACAGGTTGCTTTTGTATTAGACATTGAAATAGTCCTCAGATGGAAACTTTGAGTACAGATTCAACATTATATTGGACCAATACTCTGTATGTGAGGTTAACCTCTCTGCAGGGCTACACTATATTCAGTTTATGGCTTCACACCATGACCTTTAGATGAAGTGATAAAGTTCCTGTCTTTTAAGGCTTTTGAATGTGAGAAACCGAGACCTTTATCTCTGTCTGGGTTGCTGTACATGACCATCAAAGAATAGCAACTGTGACAATTTGTGTTTATACCTTGCACTTTTATTTGCTTTGTGAAAACGGTTGGTTACCTTTTGAATAAATACATGGTGGGTGAGCTGTTTCTTCAACACAGCAAATCAAGCAGCAACTGTGGATCCAAATGCTGTAAGATGATGGTTTAAGTCAAGGTCCTGCATCAGGGCTGAGAGGGAAGAGGAAATGTAGTCAATTATGTATGGGTAAGAGGTAGGTAGGAGATGAGAAACTGGAAATCACCTCATCAATTTTCCCTGCTAATTACTGCAAATCACTGCCAAATACTCTTTACTTCTCAGTCATCCTGCTGCAGGTCGACTCAAACTCTTGACGCCCCCTTCTCCTCCACAGATGCTGATTGGTCCATTGATTGCAGCATCTACAGTCCCTTTTGGCTCTTGGTATTTCTTCAGCAGTGAGTGCATTAGCATACACTATAACTGTGAAGGGGACATCACTGTTGCCAATGCAACACAGTCAGTGGCAGCACCAGTAGAGTGAATGGGTGCAGCTGGACTAGAATGGTGGCTCAAACAAAGAGTAGAAGCTTCACGGTACTTATAAACTTGAGTTCACGGAAGAAGAAGGAGGCAGAGTTGGGAATGAAGGGAATTCCAATTGGGAATAAATACGACTACATTGGATCATTCTTTCTCTATTATTTATGGGATCTTTGCATGCATGGCTACAAAAGCGACAGGGCCTCAGGAACATAAGATTGGACCTCATAGTGTCTTGCCATTGTTTGTGTTGACCATCAGGCGTCTACTAACATGAACCCTGCACTAATTTCTTTTTATCTTACTTTCTCATCAACCTTCTTCAGGTACAATCACTGGAATAGAGGCCAACCACACTGCTCCTTCCCCACTGCAATCACCTCTTCCAATATCCTCTTTCTGGAGGTACTGCTAAGTTTCTCACACTCTCAACCCTATCTTTATCTGTAATTCCATCCGTGGTGCAGAGTTGCGGTCTCCATTGAGGCTGCAGCTCAGCCTCAGTTATTTATTTTAAGTTCATAGAGATGGTTTTGAGGACAAAGAAAGAAATTATGGGTCATGTTGTGTTTTAGATTCAGGGATGTAGTGGAGTTACAAGTTAGGCCTTAGTCTAGGCCTCTGTTCAGCACCCAATGTTCAAAGGCCAGCGTGTGAATGTCCAACGAAGGACATCCATAGACATCAGGTTGTCCCAGGTCAGCAGGCCCTGGGATTGGATGTCTACATGAGCAGGAGGCACAAATAGTCACAAAGGCCGGTGAGTCAGCAAGCCAGAAATTCAGTCCAGGAGTGTGAGTTCCCATCACTGGCTAGAGCAATTGTCAATACTGAAAATTGAAGCTCAAAGGTAAATCAAAAGTCTGGAAGTCAAAGCCTGATGGTGAAGCCTGGAGAATGGAGGATCCTGGAGTTGGAGGACTGTCCATATGTGTGGGTAGGAAAGGGATTGTTCTGCTATTATTGTTTTGTTGCTTGTTGTTTTCTGTGTTCTTCTGCTGAATATTGGTGCCAGAACGTGTGGTGACACTTTGGGCTGCCCACAGCACATCCTCAGGTAGTGCTGTTTGTTAACACAAATGACTCAACTTATTGGATGTGCATGTTATGAATAAGTGAATTTGAATCTGAATCTCAATTTGAGTTATAGAGTCATAGGATACTAAAGCAAAGAAAAAGGCCATTCTGTCCATCCAGTCCATACCAAACTATTAACATGCCTAATCCCATCAGACTGCATCTGGACCAGTGTCCTCCATACAAATACCATCCTTGTACCGATTCAAGTTCTTAAATGTTGAAATCAAACCTGTAAACCTTGAATATCTGGTTCTAGTTTCACAAAACCTCAATGGAAAAAGCCTGCTTAATTCACCCTCTTTATATCTTTCATACTTTTGTATACCTCTATCAAAACTTCCCTCATTTTCCTGTGCTCCAAGAAATAAAGTTATCAACTCTTGAACCTTTCCCTATAACTCAGAACCTCAAATCCCGGCAACAGCATTGAAAATTTTCCCTGCACTTTTTTCAATCTCATATCTTTCGTGTGGGTAGCTGACTAAGTCTCACCAACTTCTTATACAAGTACAATGTAACATCCCAACTCCTGAACTCAGTACTTTGATTTATGAAGGCCAATGTGCCAAATGCTCTCTTCATGGGCCTATCTACCTGTAAGGCCACTTACAAGGAATTATCGATCTTTATTCTCAGATCCCTTTGTTCTACCGCATTCCTCAATGCCCTGCCTCTCACTGGGTAAGTCCTACCATAACTTGTCCACCCAAAGTACAACACTTTATATTTGTCTGCATTAATTTGATCTACTATTGTTCCAGCTTGTTCAAATCCTGCTTCAAGCTTTGATAGCATTGCTCATTGTCCACTGTGCCCTCAAACTTGGTGTCATTGGCAAATTTGCTGTTCCAGTTTACTACATTATCCTCCTGATGGTTGATATAGATGACAAACAGCAATGGACCCAGCTTAGATTCCTGCATTAAACCACTCATCATAGGCCTCCAGTCAGAGAGTCAACCACTACTACCACTCACTGATTTATACCACAAGCCAATGTCCAATCCAGTTTACTACCTCATCCTGAATGGCAAACAAATGAAACCACTTCACCAACATCTCAAGCAAACTTCTTTGTCAACCCTCCCTTGTCAAAGGCCTTGCTAAAGTACAGGTTGACAACATCCATTACCTTGATTTCAACAACTTTGTTGGTAACTTTCTTGAGAAATTCAATAAGGTTGGTTAGACATGACCTACCTCGCGCAAAGGCATAGTGACTATTCGTAATCAGTTCCTGTCTATCCAAATACTTAGGTAGCCTGTCCATTAGAATACTTTACAATACTTTATCTACTACTAATGCTGGGCTCACCAGACTTTAATTTCCTGGCTTATTTTTAGACAATGGAAGAACATTAGCTATCCTCCAATCCTCTGGCATCTGACCTGTTCCTAAGGACATTTTTAATATGTCTGCTAGGACCCCTGCAATTTCTGCACCAGCCTTTCACAAGGTCTACGGGACTACCTTGTCAGGCTTTGGGGATTTATACACCCTAAATTGCCTCAAGACAGTAAGCACCTCTTCCCCTGTAATCTGTATATTGTCCATAACCTACAGACCCTGTGTCCATCTCCTGAGTAAATATAGATGCAAAATATTTTGTTTAAGATCTCCCCCATCCCTTTCGACTCCATGTATAGATGACCACACTGATTTTCCAGAGGAAAAATTTTGTCCCTTCTTAATATGTCTGCAGAGCCTTTGGGATTCTCCTTCACTCTGTCTGCTAGAGCAGCCTCGTGCCTTCTTTTAGTCCTCCTGATTTCCTTCTTAAGTGTTCTCTTGCTTTCTTGTGCTCCTCAAGTTCCTCAATTGTTGCTTCCTGCCTATAACACCCATGAACTTCCTTATTCTTCTTAACCAGGGCCTTGTGCAGCTGGATCCTGGACTTCTTGTCAGATTGCACAGAATCACAAATAATCTTAATCACACCTACACTCATGTGCATACAAACATTGCACACCCATACACAGACATAACGTACACATAAGCACACATTCACTTATGCATGCACGCGCACACTCCTACCTGGGGATGTCCATGAGACTTCTCTCAACTTCCTCTTATCCTGGAGCATGTCATAACTTTAAAAACTCTGTCTGGTTTAGACTTGTGGCTTCCACTTGGAACACAGCTAAATGGTATTATTGGAATTGACGGGGAAGGAAATGAGACTTACGTTTTTGTTCTTTTTTTGGAATTAGCTGTAAAACTGCTGAGTTTTTGTTTTATGTTTGTCCAGTCACTGAGCATCAGCAGAAAATAATCCTGCTGTCTCCAGGTACTGTTGAGCAAACAAAAGAGGGGCAACTCATTCCCTTGAGTCTGTTTTGTCAACATCAAAATCCCATTTCCACCAGCCCGACACTCATCCCATTTTATTCTCCCCTGAGTTCCAGTACTCACACACACAATGTGGGCAAATTGAGTGGCCACTTATCCTACCAATCTGAACGATTGGCATCTTATTGCACTCACCTCAAAGATAAGCAAATGCTTTGAAAGGCTGGTCAAGAACGACATCTGCGGCATGCTGCCACCCACACGGGACACCTTGAAATTCGGCTACTGACACAACCAATCGACAGATGAGGCAATAGCCACTGCCCTACACACTGAAGAAGAAGGATGCTTATGTGAGAATGCTGTTCTTGGACTACAGTTCAGCATTCAACACCATAGTTCCTTCCGGGCTTGACAAGAAGCTCAGAGACCTTAGCCTTCACCTTGCCTTGTGCAGCTGGATCCTGGACTTCCTGTTATATCATCAGCAGGTTGGAAGAGTGGGCTTCCTCACCTCTGCCCCTCTGACCCTCAACAAAGGTGCCCCTCAGACTGTGTCCTAAGCCCCCTGCTTTACTCTCTGTATACTCATGACTGTGTTGCTACCCTCAGTTCCAATCTGCTAATTGAATTTACTGATGATACTACACTGATTGGCCTAATATCAAATAATACTGAGGCAGCCTACAGAGAAGAAGTTATCACACTGACACAGTGGTGCCAAGAAAACAGCCTCTCACTCAACAGAGGAGCTGGTTGTGGACTACAGCAGGAATGGAGACAGGCTAACCCCTATTGACATCAATGACTCTGGAGTTAAGAGGATGAACAGCTTTAAGTTCCTCGACATACACATCACCAGGGATCTCACGTGGTCTGTACATACCAGCTGTAGGTAAATAAAGTACAACAGCGCCTCTTTCACCTCAGACGGTTGAAAAAGTTTGGTATGGGTCCCCAAATACTACAAAGATTTTACAGGGGCAGAATAGAGAGCATCCTGACTGGCTGTATCACTGCCTGGTATGGGACTGTACTTCCCTCAATCACAGGACTCTGCAGAGAGTGATGCCGACAGCCCAATTCATCTGTAGATGTGAACTTCTCACTATTCAGGACATTTACAGGGACAAGTGTGTAACAAGGGCCCCAGGGATTATTGGGGATCTGAGACACCCCAAACACAAACTGCTCCAGCTGCTACCATCTGGGAAACAGTGCCACAGCATAAAAGCCAGGACCAATATGCTCCGGTACAGCTTCTTCACCAGGCTATCAGACTGATTCATTCACGCAGATTCAATTGTATTTCTGTGTTATATTGACTGTCCTGTTGTACATATTATTTACTATAAATTGCACATTGCACATTTAGACAGAGATCTAATATAAAGATTTTTACTCCTCATGTATGTGAAGGATGCAATTAATAAAGTCAATTCAAATCAGTACTTCTAAAACCAAGGTTCCGTAAAACTGTTATCCTTACATTTTGTTCTGACAGGAACATAGAATCTGTACTCTCAAAATTTCACCTCCCACTTTACTGAGCACACCATTGCCAGCAAACAACCTGCTCCAATCCACACTTATCTGATTTCTTTTCAATACCATCAAAATTGGCCTTTCTCCAATGTAGAATCTGACCCAAGGATGAGACCTATCCTTCTTCATAATAATCTTGAAATTAATAGCATGATGGACAGTAGATGCAAAGCCAACTTCTGTCACCTGCCCTGTCTCCTACCTAATAGGAAATCTGGTATCACAATTGTCACAGTTATTATCCTTCAATCATTAGGCTCCTGAACCAGTCTGAATAACTTCACTCACCTCCACACTAAATTGATTCCACAACCTGTGGACACATTTTCAAGAACTCTTCAACTTTTAATCTCAATATTATTGATTATTTATTTACTTATCCATTTGTAGTTTGTCTTCTTTTGTACGTTGGTTGTTTGTCAATCTGTGTACTTTTTCATTTATTCTATTGTATTTATTTGTATTTATTGTGAATCCCTGTAAAAAGATGAATGTCAGGGTAGTATATGGTGTTAAATGCTGCAGCTCGATGACCTTCGGCTTGTCAGGGAAAATGAAGTGGTGATAGCATGAGCTACAGGGGCTAGTCACCCCATGGCTATAGGAGACAGGTAAATGGGTGACTCTCAGGAGAGGGAAGCGATAATGTCAGACACGAGAGAGCACCCTTGTGGCCATTCCCCTCAACAATAGTTACTCCATTTTGAGTACTAGTTGTTGGCGGGCTGGGGGTGGGAGGTACCTACCTGGGGAATCAACAGTGGCCGTGCTTTGGGCACTGAGTCTGGCCCTGTGGCTCAGAAGGGTAGGAAACTGAAGAGGATGGCAGCAGTAAACGGGGACTGTATAGTCAAGGGGACAGATAGGCCATTCTGTGGATGCGAGAAGGAAACATGAATGGTAATTTGCCTCCCAGGTGCCAGGGACGGCAATATTTCTGAATGTGCCCACAATATCTTGAAATGGGAGGATGAACACTCAGAGGTTGTGGTACATATTGGTACCAATGACATAGGTAGAAAAAGGAAGGAGGTCCTGAAAGCAGAATACAGGGAGTTAGGAAGGAAGTTGAGAAGTAGGACCTCAGGGGTAGTAATCTTAGGATTGTTGCCTGTGCCACACAACAGCGATGACAGGAATAGAATGAGTTGGTGGATAAATGCGTGGCTGAAGAATTGGATCGAGGGGCAGGGATTCAGATTTCTGGATCACTGGGACCTCTTCAGGGCAGGTGTGACCTGTACGAAAGAGAAAGATTCTACTTGAACCTGAGGGGGACCAATATCTTTGCAGGCATGATTGCTAGGGCTGTTTGGAGTAGTTTAAATTAATGTGGCAGGGGGATAGGAACCAGTAAGATAGAGCTGAGGATCAGCCAGCATGTTTACAAGGAAATTATGCAATATGAATGTAAAGAAGGAGAAGCCAATGATTGGGTACAACTGTAGACAGAGCAAAGAGTTAAGTTGTACTACTGAAGCAAAATTCATAAGGGCAAAGAATGAAGGTGCTGTATTTAGATGCACATAGCATTCGGAATAAGGAAGATCAACACGTGGCTCAGTTCGGGATTGGTTGGTATGACGTTGTGGGCATCACTGAGTCATCAATGAAAGAAAGTCATAGTTGGGGGTTTAAAATCAAAGGACATACTTTGTATCGAACAGATAGGCGGGAAGGCCTAGGCAGTTGTGTGGCACTGTTGGTAAGAGATGGAATTACATCTTTTGAAAGAGGTGACATGGGGGTCAGTGAATTTTGAATTTTTGTGTGTGGAGTTAAGAAACTGCAAGGGTAAAAAAGAAACATTATGAGAATCATATATTGGCCTCCAAGTGGTAGCCAGGATGTGTGTTTGAAATTGCTAAGGGAGCTGGAAAGACTTGTAATAAGAGTAATGGCACAATTGTAATGGGGACATTGCTATGCAAAGGGATTGGGAAAATCAGGTTGGTTTTGGATCACAAGAGAGAGAATTTGGTTGAATGTCTACGAGGGCTTTTTAGAGCAGCTTGTACTGGAGCCTCCATGGAGAAAGGCTATCTTGGATAGGGTGTTGCATAATAACCCAGATTTTATTAGTCAGCTTAATGTAAAGGAATCCTTAGCAGGCAGTGATCATAATATGATTGAATTCATACTGCAACTTCGGAGGGAGGAGCATAAGTCTCAGGTATCAGTACTGCAACAGAATAAAGAGAATTATAGAGACACGAGAGAGGAGCTTGCCCAGGTGGATTGGAGGAGGATACTGGCGGGGATGACGGCAGAACAGAGATGACTGAAGTTTCTGGGATTAGGTCACAAGGTGCAGGATTGACATATCCCACAGAGAAAGAAGTTCTCAAATGGCAGGGCTTAGCAACCGTTGCTGACAAGGGAAGTTAAGGACTGCATAAAAGCCAAGGAAAGAGCATTTTAGGTAGGAAACGTAAGTGAGAAGTTAGATTATTCAGAAGCTTTTAAAATCCAACAAAAGGCAACTAAAAAGTTATAAGAAGGGAAAAGCTGAAATATGAGGGCAAACCAACTAATATAAAGCAGGATACTAAAAGTTTTTCATTTTTAAAAAGGATAAAAGGGAGGTGAGAATGGATATTGGACCACTGGAAAATGATGCTGGTCAGGCAGTAAAAAGGAACCAAGAAATGGCAGATGAAATTAATAAGTACTTTGCTTCAGTCTTTACTGTGGAAGGCACTGGTGAATTGAATTGAATTGTCTTTATTACTTGCGTCCTTCATATACTCATTATATCTCTGTCTAAGTGTGCAATGTGCAATTATATTAATTTACAATAAATATGTATTATGTACAACTGGATAGCCAATATGACATAGAATTACAGTTGTGTGAGCATGAATTTAGAAGTCTGATGGCCTGGTGGAAGAAGCTGACCCGGAGCCTGTTGGTCCTGGCTTTTGTGCTGCAGCAACGTTTCTAGGATCGTAGCAGCTAGAACAGTTTGTGATTTGGGTGACTCGCGTCCCCAATGATCCTTTGGCCCTTTTTACACACCTGTCTTAGTAAGTCCCGAATAGTGAGAAGTTCACGTCTCCAGATGTGCTGGGCTGTCGGCACCACTCTCTGCAGAGTCCTGCGATTGTGGGAATTACAGTTCCCATATCAGGCAGTATTGCAGGGTTGGTAGCACTGAGGAAGCAATGCGATTGCAGTAGGACTTCAACAAATTCGAAGAATGAACAAAATGGGGCAGCTGAAATACAGTGTTGGGAAATGTATGATAATGCATTTTGGTAAAAGGAAAAGTAGTACAGACTACTATCTAAATGCGAGAAATTTAAACATCAGAAATGCAAAGGGACTTAGGAGTCCTCGTGGAAGACTCCCTTAAGGTTAATTCAGAGGTTGAGTCTGTGGTAAAGAAGTCAAATGCAATGTTGGCATTTATTTCAAGGAGAATAGAATATTAAAACAAGGAGATCATACTGAAGCTTCATAAGACACTAGTCAGGCCGCACTTGGAGAATTGTCAACAGTTTTGGGCCCCTTAGCCCAGAAAGGATTTATTTTGATTGGAGAGAGTCCAGAGGAGATTCACAAGGATGATTCCGGGAATTAAGGGGTTAACATATGAGGAACATCTGGCAGCTTTGAACCCGTGCTCACTGGAATTTAGAAGGATGTCTAGGGATCTCATTGAAAGGACAAGATAAGGAGGATGTGAGAAGGCTGTTTCCTCTGGTGGGGGTATCCGAAACTAGAGGACACAGCCTCAAATTCAGGGGCAACCTTTTAGAAAAGAAGTAAACAAGAATTTTTTTAGCCGAAGAGCATGAATCTGTGGAATGCTGTGCTGCAGACTGCGGTGCATGTCAAGTCTGTGTGTGGGTATGTTTAAAGCAAAAGTTGATAGATTCCAGGTGTATGGGGTTGAATGGGATCCAAGAACAGCTATGATGAAGTGGCAGAGTGGATTTGATGGGCTAAATGGCCTAATTCTGCTCCAATGTCTTGTGGTCATTTATGTGTACTTTAATTATAAATCTACTGTGAACTTTGAAATTCAGTATTTCTTTTTTAATTACTTCCGATGGTGCTACAGTTTTTACACCATTCTGTGGCTTTGACTTCTTTGCTGATATTTATTGTTGTTTTTATTGTTACCATGTATATTCTTTGTCTGTAAACTTCCTGCAAACAAGGAATTTCATTCCATCCTGGTGTATACAGCAATGAACTATCCAACTCATTCACTGAACAACCCCAATATTGCAATTAAAGAACTTGGAGCTCGCAAGCAGTGATCTACAGATACTTCTTGGCCAACAATGGGATTTTGCTCTCTTCTCTATTACAATATTCCAATTATTTACTTCCTTTCTATTTGCCTGGAGAAAATGCAAATTTTCCATCATTGAAGTGGGCTGGAGAGGCCTCTCCTGCTACAAGAGTATCTGAGACCAGATGAAATTCAGCCATTTTGAATGGAAGCAAGAAAATTCTACACACACCTCCCACGCCCCCGCCCACCCAGCACCTCAGTAATTTCAACAGGATTTTTTTCAGAGCACCAGCAGGCTGCAGTACATAAAATGATTTCCAGTTTAACGGACAATGTCACTGTACAAGTAGAGAAATATTAGAATATGTTTTGAGCATATCTCTTGGGTAGTTGGTTTCTTTGCGTTGTTCACAATCCAACTGAAACTGTAAACTAGAAAGTAATCTGAAGGGAGAGTATTAGCTTGATGTTTCCAGCACAGTGCATTCTGCTGTATCCAGGGGTTTGGAGCATGAGTGTTGATGCAGGCATGTTAATTCAAGCTGCTCTACTTGTTCCAGAACACTCCCTTTGTCGGATCTTTCTGTTTGTCCCCCTCCCCATCCGTTAAGTCTTTAAGTCGTTTTGACCCAGCCACCCAAAGCGAGTGAGCAAATCTTGTTCAGTGTTATTCACAGGTCATAGTCGAGTGTGGTTGTGATTTTCATGTTCTGCTGTGTGAAGCCATACGAGCAACTTGAAACTTAACATCGCACCAATAGGTACGGTATTGGAACATGGTGTGAATCCGCATCTTGCTGTTCGCACGTCATGCAAGGCTCTGCGGCCATCAATTTTCCACATGCCTGTCGGCTTCCTGCTGAATGCACCGTACAATCTCTCGATGCGACACAGAGTGTTCTGAGCTCACATTTCACCTGTCAAACCTTTGCATCCCATGCTTGTCTTGCCTATTCTATCCACTCTCATTCAATACCTAAAATGGTACTCTCCCCTGCACCTTTCACTGGACCTCCTTAAACCTCTAGTCCTTTCAATCAATTCTCCCTCTTACCCATCTACCTATGACAGCCTGCACTGTTACAGTGAGACCTAACAGAACAGAGAGGAACTTCTCATTGTCAGTATCTCAGAATCAGGTTTATTATCACTGACACATGTTTTTGGGCAGCAGCACAGTGCAAGACATAAAAGCCGCTATAAACTGCAATAAGAACTGTTTAAAAAATAAATAATTAGCGCAAAAAGAGAGCTAAAAGTGAACTGGGAGTTCAGGGGTTCATGGTCTGATCATAATTACTTTAGTAGAAGAGTCAATAAAGAATCTTCATCACATCATAAGGTGACTGTGAAAATAAAGTGTGAAATAACAAGCAGAGCTACATCTCAGAAAGTGAGATGTCTCACACTAACAATGGTGTCAGATACAAATAACAGCAATTCAGTAAGTCTTGGTGAGGCAAAAGGCAGAGGGGTCATTACAGTCACAATACCCTGGCCCCAGGCATTTATTAATTGTACAGACTGGTAGGCAGCACTGGCATTGTGAAGGTAGTGAGAAGATATTGCAGAATCTTCTATATATCAGGGAATAGGTGAATGAATTCTGCAGAACAGTGTAGCACCAACAGGAAGTGTTCCTGTCATGTTTGCTCTCTTCCCCTCAGATTCAGACTGACACTTAGTCTGAATCTGAGACTTAGTTGCTTCCAGAAAGTATTGGCTGGCTGCCTTACAGCCTGCTATGTGAACGCCAATGCCTCTGAGCCGAAAATCGTACAAAAGTTAATGGATTCGGCCCAGTACATCATGGGTAAAACTGTCGCAGCACTTACATGAAACACTTTTGCAGAAAAGCAGCATCCATTGTGGGAGATCCTCACCGCCCAGGCCGTGCTCTTTTCTCACTGCTGCCATCAGGTAGAAGGTGACTCTGAAATCACACCACCAGGTTCAAGAACAGTTAGTACCCCTTAGCCATCAGGCTCTTGAACAAATGGAGTAACTACATTCATTTAAAGACACTTTGATCTTGCTATTAAAGACTTGTTTTTCAATGCTATTTATTTATTATCCACATTTGCAGTTTGTTTACAGTTACTGTTCTATAGGCTTGTTAAGTATATCAACAGAAAAAGAATCTCAGGGTTGTTTGTGGTGACATGTATGCACTCGGATAATAGATTTTACTTTGAACTTTGAATTTTTGAAGGGTTGTTCTGTTGATTAATAATGAAGGTTGAAGCCTGAAAGTTGAAGGGAGCCTGGAGAGTGGAGGCTGGAGGGCTGTCCCGGGGTTGGAGGTCTGCCTGTGTGTGTGGTTATGTTTGTTGATAATGCAAACAACACATTTCAATGTACATGGGATGAATAAATGAATCTGAATCACAGTGTGAAGCAAGGGCAGAATACAAATCACATAAAAGTAGAAAGCCACAGTTTGCTGTCACCTCTTTCCATCCATCAGAGAACAAAGGTGAAATATTTCCTAAGATAAAACAAGGATAATAAAATGCGAAAGCAGTGTTTGCCGTCTTTAAGCAAAGTAGGAAACCATTATTAAAGAGAGACATTGTACTTGGTATGGATGCATGTCTTTATTGAGCAGATGAAGTTCTGTGTGTGTCGCTCTGGATTTCCAGCATCTGCAGAACCTCTTGTTATATGATTTGCTGCTCCACAGCAAAGTCTCTTCAAGGTATGCCTACCCTGAAAAAGTTTAAATCTTCCCTTCATCTGGAGCTCTGTGAGATATTCTCTGTGATCTCTGCTACCCTACAGCACTTCGACCATATGCTCACCCAAACTCGCTACCACAGCCACATGTACCTAGCAGATTGTACTCCTTCCCCTCCCCCACTTACTTATTCCAGATTCTTCCCCTTCCTTTCCAGTCCTGTTAAAGGGTCTCAAAATGTCGACTGTTTAATCCTCTGCCTGACCTGCAGTTTCTCCAGCATTTTATGTGTGTTACACTGGATTTCCAGCATCTGCAGAATCTCTTTTGTTTATGGTTGGCCTCTTGATGTTATTGGTTATAATATGATTCAAACACCAGGAAATGGGATGAGGAAAAGTAGGCATTTTGGTCAACATGGACCAAGTTAGGTTGAAGGTCCTGTTTCTGTGAAGTAGAACTCTGAATATTTAACACAAAATACTTCCAATGGATGTCACATCACTGAAGCAAAGTTTAATGATGGAGGCTTGGTGATATTGACATTCAGTTTGATCATGGCTGATCAGCTCACAGGCCTCCTCTTGATTGCCAATTCCCCAAGTGCACTTACTTCCCCGAACATTCAAAAATATATCGACTTCCTCTTTAAAAACCAGTCATCCTGCCTCCATAACACTGTGGCATCGAGAATACCTGTGAGTCAAAATCCTCTGCACAAAATAAATAGTATACACCCCATTCTAAAACACTAAACAAAAGAAATTCTGCAGATGCTGAAAATCCAGAGCAATACACATAAATGTTAGGCTGCTTTAAATAATTGCCCCTGCCACTATAATGATTCCCTCTCAACTGAGACTCCCGCTCCCCTTGAGTGGAAACAACTCAGTATTCACTCTTTTTTCGATAAGAAGATAAAAACTGCACACCTGGACCAATATTCTTGCAATGCACTTGGTAGGTTGAGAGGATTCAGGAAATGTTGGGGCAGACCACTAATTAAGCTCTTTGATTACCTCATATTGAGGAAAAACAAACCTCCTAAGCCGCGTTATATCTTCTTTTTGGGTTCATTTATTTATTTATCACATGTATAGTACATCAAAACATACCATGAATATGTTTGTTTGCATTAGCAACCATACAAATTTAAGGATGTGCTGGGGCAGTCAGCAAGAGACCACTGCACATTCTCTTGCCAACATCTATTGAAATTTGCAAGAATCTTTGGTGACAAATTACACCTCCCCAAACTCCTAATGAACTAGAGCCACTGTTGTGCCTAAATCATCATTGCATCTGAGTGTTGGATCCAGGACAGATCCTGTCATCGTGTCACCTTGTTATGCTTCTTCTAGTTTAACTTTGAACCAACGGGAAGATCTACTGATTAGGTGCTTTCTACAAAATAGCTCTGTCCCACTTGCAAATCTGAATTTCAAGGCCTTGTCTGCAGAAAAATCTATTTGTTTCTAATGTGGCTTCCTGATTACATAACCACTCCAAAAGGTAGTGCAGTTAGTCCAGCTCTGTAGAACAGGAAGCTGCAAGGTGGATAAACAGAGCAATGCTTGCACACCAAACAAAGTAACTGTTGTGTAAGCGATGCAAAACAATAAGTTTATACATGCTAGGGTGAACACTTGCCAGGCCTTCTGACCAGTAACAATTCTGTTGCTTCCTATAGTGCTGCAGGAGCTTAATAATACTGCTCAGCAACTTAAAGGCTTCTGAATCTCAGACACATCATGCCTTCATGAATTCAGGATTTATCAACTTCTTGAACCTACCTGCACAACCCTGAACCTGCCACGGCAATATATCACTAAAGAGCACCTGTCGCACTACCATGGAATTAGTCCATGGTTAGATCTTTGGATTTTTGGACTGTCTTTTTTTTCTCTCTCTCTTTACTCTCTTGTGTAATTGATTTTCTGTGTGCCTCCGTTACTTATTTTTTCTGGTTCATCACACCACCCACATTCACTGTCTGTAGATGCTGCTCTTGAATTCCCTTCTAAACAATGGGACCTCACTCCTGTGCAATTGGTCTATCACTGGTCATGAGGCATTGTGGGACCTGATGGGACCGTGCAAAACAGACTCTTTAAATACATGCTGGAATCTGAAGCCAAAAAAACACCTGCTGGAGAGACTCAGCAGGTCCAGCAACATCTGAGGAGGGAAATAGTCAGTCAATGATTCAGGTTGAGACACATCATCTGAATTGTTGACCCAATTCCATCAGTTGTCTCCAGATTCGACCACTCTCCTAAAGAGTACTAGTAATTAACAGTAGCTCCTTGACCAATCAGCTTGCCTTTGCAGTGTGAGGGAAAACACATGGGAGCATGTGAAAACTCCATACACAGATAGCACAGATCAAGGATCAAGCTGAGGTCTCTGGTCCCGTGAGGCATATCTCTATCCTCTGTGCAACTGTGCCAACTCAAATATCTCTCCATATGGTGGGTGGTGAATGCTGCTTGATAGCACCTTGGGATGATTTATTATGCTCTTCAGAATCAGGTTTAATATTTTTTATTTTGCGGAAACAGTACATTGCAATAATTAGTCATAAAACTATGAATTAAATTAAGAAGTATATATAAAAATAAATTATATTAGTAATGCGAGCAGAGGGAAAAGTACTGAGGAAGTGTTCATGGGTTCATTGTACATTCAGAAATCTAATACAAAGGGGAGGAAGATCATCCTGAATCATTGACTGTGTGACCTCAGGATCCTGTACCTCCTCCCGTGGGTGGAGGGAGTCCTTAATGATGGATTGTTCCTTGAAAATGTCCTTGCATGCTGGTGCCCATGATGGAGATGATTGAGTTTACAACTTTCTGCAGCTTTTTCCGATCCTGTGCAGAGGCCTCTCCATACCAGACGATGATTCAACCCAGTTAGAATGCTCTCCACAGTTCAACTGTAGAAATATTCGAGTGTCTTTGGTGACATACCAATTCTCCTCAAACTCCTAATGAAGTATAGCTACTGTCATGCCTTCTTTGTAAATGCATCAATATGTTGCATCCATGATAGATCGAAGAGATGTTGATACCCAGGAGCTTTAAACTGCTCACTCGTTCCACAGCTGATCCTTTGATAAGGACTGGTGTGTGTTCCCTTGATTTCTCCTTCCTGAAGTTCACAATCAATTCCTTGCTCTGACTGCATGGTTGTTGAAGTGATGCCACACAACCAGTTGATCTATCTCACTCCTGGACCCTTCCTCATCACCATCTGAAATTCTGTCAACAATAATTGTGTTGTCATCAAATTTTTAGATGACTTCTGAGCTGCGCCTAGCCACACCATTGTGGGTACAGAGAGTTTGGAACAGTGGGCTAAGCATACGTCCTTGAGGAGCACCCATGTTAGTTGTCAGTGAGGAGGACATTGTTACTTCTGATCTGCACAGACTGTAGTCTCCCAGTGAGGAAGTCAAGGATCTAGTTGCAGAGGAAGGTACAGAGGCCCAGGTTTTGGAGCTTGTTGTTTAGAACTGAGGGTATGGTTGTGTTAAACACTGAGTCAATAAAGAGCAGCCTGACATCAATATCATTATTGCCCTGGTGATCCAAGGCTGAATGGAGAGCCAGTGAGATTGCATACCCTGGAATCTGTTGTGGCAATAGGCAAATTTAATTATATTATGAAGCGTGGAAACAGGCCTTTGGCTCACACTGTCCTGCTGACCCAAGTTTTCCTGCAAACAGCCCATAGCATATTAAAGGGTAGTAATCAAGGCAACTGGACTTTCTGTGTTGTCTAGAAGACGCTTTGCCACTCATCCGAGAGGCTTCTTCAGTTCTGATCCATGGTGAGTAGTTTTCCGGCTTATAAACTTTGTGAGTTGTTGAAAGACATAGCAATCACACGAGGGTCGTTAAGAGCCATAGAGGTAATGAGAGGGTAATTTGTTTTATTCTTACATGAATGGAGGTGTGAACTATTGTGGAGACAATGAGGTAGAGATGTTGGGTTTGCATTTTAAGTAGCTGATCGGTAGTGTCATAGCCCACCCCCTCTGTTTTCAGGGATGGGCTTTCCAGTTTGGCAAAAGTGGCTTCCTTAACCCCTCTTTCAAACCACCTGACCTCCCTGTCCAAAATGTGCACATTGTCTTTTGTCCTTTAGGTGTAGATATACAGCTGAGTCTTGGCCTGAGGTGGGCCCTCCTATGTTGAGCCATCTATTTGTGAAGTGTTTATTTTGGCTCTCTGATATACAGATTTGTGTAGTTCTCATTCCATTGGACAGCATATACAATATTGCTCTGTATATGTTTGGCTGTAGGATCCCTGGGGTGGACGAGTTTCTGTCTGACTGTGCTGTAGGTTTAAAACCACAGGGATTAGATGTTTTTTTTAAATCTTTCCGAGTTTCTCTGCAACTCCAGCTACATATGGGATGACTAAGTTTTTCCGTCTGCTTAGCTCCTTGCCTCTGTCTGTTGAGCTGATGTCCCTGCTGGTTTTTGCTGCTGTCTTGATGAAGGCCCAGTCAGGGTAGCCACAGGCTTTCAACGCTTCGCTCAAATACTTGTACTGCTTTTCTTTAGCTGTAATGTTGGTGGGCACAGTCTCGGTGTGGTGATCTAGTGTTCTGATAACCCCCAACTTATGTTCTAATGGGTGATAAGAGTCAAATCATAGGACCTGACCTGTGTGGGTTGGTTTCCTGGAAACTTCAATATCTAGATGCTAATTTTCTTTGATAAGTAGTGTACAGGCTAAGAAGGCCAGTCTGTTGTTCTCAACATCTTCTCATGTAAATTTGATGTTATTAAAAACCGTGTTGATGAGAACATAAAATCCGGAAGATAGAATGTTACAGCAAAGTACAGACACTTTGGCCCATAATGTTGTGCTGATCTTTTAACCTACTCTGTTTAATCTAACCTGTGGATAGTTGTGGATAGTGTTGAGGATTGTCGAAGATTGCAGAGAGACATTGTTAGGATGCAGAAGTGGGCAGATGGAGTTCAACCCGGAGAAGTGTGAGGTGGTACACTTTGGAAGGACGAACTCCAAGGCAGAGTACAAAGTAAATGGCAGGATACTTGGTAGTGTGGAGGAGCAGAGGGATCTGGAGGTACATGTCCACAGCTCCCTGAAAGTTGCCTCACAGGTAGATAGGGTAGTTAAGAAAGCTTATGGGGTGTTAGCTTTCATAAGTCGAGGGATAGAGTTTAAGAGACGCGATATAATGATGCAGTTCTATAAAACTCCAGTTAGGCCACACTTGGAGTACTGTGTCCAGTTCTGGTCGCCTCACTATAGGAAGGATGTGGAAGCATTGGAAAGGGTACAGAGGAGATTTACCAGGATGCTGCCTGGTTTAGAGAGTATGAATTATGATCAGAGATTAAGGGAGCTAGGGCTTTACTCTTTGGAGAGAAGGAGGATGAGAGGAGACATGATAGAGATGTACAAGATATTAAGAGGAATAGACAGAGTGGACAGCCAGCACCTCTTCCTCAAGGCACCACTGCTCAGTACAAGAGGACATGGCTTTAAGGTAAGGGGAGGGAAGTTCAAGGGGGATATTAGAGGAAGGTTTTTCACTCAGAGAGTGGTTGGTGCGTGGAATGCACTGCCTGAGTCAGTGGTGGAGGCAGATACACTCGTGAAGTTTAAGAGACTACTAGACAGGTATATGGAGGAACTTAAGGTGGGGGGTTATATGGGAGGCAGGGTTTGAGGGTCAGCACAACATTGTGGGCTGAAGGGCCTGTGATGTGCTGTACTATTCTATGTTCTATTTTGTATGTAACTTTTCCTTCCTATATAACCCCTCCATTTTTCTATCATGAATTTGTCTGTCTAAGAAGTTTTTAAATGCCTCTAATGTATCTGCTTCTGGCAGGGCCTTCCCTGTACCTACCACACTCTCTGTAAAGAACGTACATCTGACCTTTGGCTCTCCTCTCCTCCAGTCAACTTAAAGTTATGCTCCTTTGTGTTGTTCATTTACGCCCTGGGAAAAAAATCTCCAGCTGTCCACTCTACATATGCCTGTCATCTTTGGCCTGATACACCTTTGTCAAGTCACCTCTAACCCTTCCTCACTCCAATGAGAAACCAATGAGGACCCCATGCACCCCTCATACAATCTCTTCTCCCTCCTGCTGTCTGGGAAAAGGTTCCGAAGCATTCGGGTTCTCACGACCAGTCTATGTAACAGTTTCTTCCCCCAAGCTATCAGACTCCTCAATACACGAAGCCTGGACTGACACCTTGCCCTACTGTCCTGTTTATTATTTATTGTAATGCTGTTTTTGTGCACTTTCTGCATTCCAGTGTAGGTACGTAGTCTAGTATAGCTTTCTCTGTGATTTTTTTTTTATTATGTAGTTCAATCTAGTTTTTTGTACTGTGTCATGTAAACCATGGTCCTGAAAAATGTTGTCTCATTTTTACTATGCACTGTACCAGCAGTTATGGTCGAAATGACAATAAAAGTTGACTTGACTTGACTTGACTTGAAAAGCCCTGGTTTGCTCAATTTATCTCCATAATACAGATCTCCAGTACAGACAGCATCCTGGTGAAATTCCTCTGCAACCCCTCCCCCCCCCCAATGCTTCTACATCCTCCCTATAATGACCAAAACTGAACCCAGTATTCCAAGTGTGGTCTAACCAAGTGTTTTATAGAGCTGCAACTCTACCTTGTGACTCTTCAGCCCATGTCTGTGCTGTTCAGTTCCATGACTCTATCGTCCTTACAATAGTGGTGGGAACTCAACATGCGTTTCCACACCATCTCTTCCTCTTAACGATAGTGTAATCCATGCACCATCTGATAAGTTGATTGGCTACTGTAAGTTAACTGCATTACAGATGTGTGGTCAGTAACTCAGGGTAGAGATGATGGGCATGCGACATAGAGCAGATTTGAGGGATATGCTGTAAGATTGACTAGGACCAATTGATAACAACCACTTACTCAATCTCAGCAAGACCAAGGAGCTGATTATTGAATTCAGGAGGCGAAATCAGAGATCCATGAACCAGTCTTCAGTGGAGGGTTAGAGGTTGAGAGGGTCAGCAACTATAAATTCCTCAGTGTTATCAACTCTGAGGACCTGGACTGCACCCATCACATAACTGCAATTATAAAGAAAGAATGACAGTGCCTCTCTTCCTCAGGAGTTTGTGAGGATTTGGCATGATATCTAAAACTTTGACAAACTTCCATAGATGTGTAGTGGAGAGCCATTTGACTTGCTGCATCACAACCTGGCATGGAAATACCAATGCCCTTGAATGGAAATTCCAATAAAATGTTCTGGATATGGCCCAGTCTATCTCAGATAAAACCCTCCCCATCATTGAGCATATCTGCACAAAGACCTGTTGCAAGACAGCAGCATCCATCATCAGGGTCTCCCACCATCCAGGTCATGCTCAGTTCTCGCTGCTACCATCAGGAGCCTCAGGACTCACACCATCAGATTCAGTAACAGTTATTACCCCTCACCCATCAAGCTCTTGAACCAAAGGGGATAATTTCACTCGATTTTACCTGTCTCCATCACTAAAATGTTCCCACAAACAAGGGACTCATTTTCAACACCCTTCATCTCATGCTTTTGACATTTATTGCTTCTTTATTTATCATTATTATTGATTTCTTTTTCTACCCGCATAGTTTGTTCTCTTTTGCACGCTGGTTGGTTGACTGCCCAAGCTGCTGCAGTCTTTCATTGGTTCTATTATGGGCTTATTGAGAATGCCCACAAGAAAATTAATCTCAGGGCTCTGTTTGGTGACATATATGTGCTTTGATAATAAAGTTACATTGAACTTTGAATTTTTGATTGACATGCCCTTTTAAGCTGATGTAGACTCTATGGGTAGAATGGCCAGTGTCTCTATTATACAAAATACAAGAAATAGATACTCTGGTTTAAACTCAGGAAGTTCCTCTGCTATTGCTTGAATTTTCCACCACACAGACCTGCCTCATTTCTCTCAAACTTTAGATCAGTATCTTCCAAAAGTCAGTTTGACCAATGACACTATAAAGTAGGCTTTTTTACTGCAGGCACAATGCAGTTTGTAGGACCTTACTGTGTGAACTAGTGTTTTCAGAACTATGATCGTGTGAACATGCAGAAAATTCCATTTTGCATGTGAAGCACTTTGGAATGTTAGAAGTCCTAATGGAGCTATAAATATTTGAGTCCTTATCTTCTGTTTAGCATTTCTTCTTTCACATTTAGAAGAAATGCAACATCTCACAGTTATGCATAATTGAAGTTTAAGCAGAATATTGTGCTTTAGTACATGGAATTACAATATTAATCACTGGAAGTTAACAGGTAGGAGCAGAAGTAGTTATGAGGCAAAAGGTATATTAACAATTATTGCTACAGGATTTGAGTTTATGAATGGATATATATTAATACAATATTTTTTCAGGTTTATTATACAGAGAGTGGTAGGTCCATGGAACATGCTTCCAAGTGTGGTGGTAGAGGCAGGTACATTAGGGACCTTTAAGAGAACCTTAGGCACATATATGAATGAAAACTGGAGGGGTATGTTGGAAGGAAGAGTTAGATTGATCTTGGAATAGATTAAAAGTTCGGCAAAACATAAACCCAAAGGCCTGTAATGTTACGTGTTCTAATCATAATGGAGCAATTATCAGTCTTCTGGTGGGTATTGTTCTGTGGGTATCTAGGTTAGGATATAGGCTGAAAGTCAAGACCGATTGGTGATGTTGTTGGAAGATTTTCTGATAGGCATATTGTATAGGACGAGACAGAACAGACTGCAGAAGCTGGAATCCTGAGCTGCACATAAAGCAGTAGAGGAACTCAATGATTTGAGACCTTTCAGCTGGATTGGAAGAAAGAAAGTTGAAATCACCCCTTTTTCGTTCAGTCCAGATGAAGGGTCTCAACCCAAAAGGTCAAATGTCCATTTCCTTCCATAGATGCTGTCTGGCCCCTTGAGTTCCTCCAGCATGTTGTGTGTTGAAGTGGAAAAAGGTTTTTGTTATATTCCCCATTAAGATATCATTAAGGCTAATGACTCCCAATGACAGTGTGGGATAGAAATTCTTGTATGTTGCTTGCCTCTAGTGATGTTCTGCTGGGAAGTGAGGTGACTTCTGTCAAGATTCACACCTATCCACTTAAGATTCTGAAGTAGGCGAGAAAATCACGCATTGCCTTAGACTTGATAGCCAATTGCTCTAGGCCTGGGTTTTACAAAATGGTTCTGGATTCTGCCACATCTTGACAGTCCAGCCTCACCAGATACAGTCAGTGGGCTGATCTCACAAACCCCTTCTCTGCCCTCCACTCTTGAGATCATTGGAACAGTGGAAAAACTGTTACTATAGTCATGGGACCTGAACACATTACACATTCATACTTGACTCAGATTCATTAGAACATTTGGATACGTACATGTACTGGAAGGATATGGACCATATGCAGGCAAATAGGACCTATTTAGATGTGAATTTTGGTTGGCATGGACTAGTTGGGTCTGTTTCCCTGCTATAGGGCAATGACGTTATAGTACAATGATTGGACAAATCTAGTGCCAGGAGTTACATAGTTGTCTCTGAGTGGCTCAGGTAGATGCATGACTATCTCCTGAAGGTGTCCCAGGTCTTGGGGTCTTGCTGGGACCCCTTATGAAGTGCCGGGAAAGAAATTGGCTATCAGATGGAGGAGAGAGTAGTTATTCATTTTGCTAAGTTTTGATGACATGTTTAAAAGGTTATGACACATTTTAAAAAAGCCTCATGCAAGAAAAATGAAAATGAAAATACCACTTCTGAAACCAAAAGCATGCTCACCCTAAGTATCAATCACTGAAACTCACAAAAAATACATAACAAGTGGGAGCCCCATGCCTTTCCCCACCATGATGATTGACTCCTTCCCAACACATCATTGGAGGTCCCAGGACAAACTAAGAGATGAGACAGTCTTGGGTGATGCTGGTGCCTCTCATATCCCTGTAAACTTTAATGCACCTGCCTCAGCTATTCCATTTACAGTCCAGCATCTGGGTAAAAATGTTCTCCCTCAAATGCCAATTAAATCTCTCCCCTCTCAGCTTAAGCCTGTGCTGCCTAGATCTTGATTCCCCAACTTTGGGAGAAAATCTGAGTGCATTCACTGTACCTGTGCTATATAAAATCATCTCTCAGTTTCCTCAACTCATGAATGAATGTCTTAGCCTGTCCAATATTTTCCAATAAACCAGTCTCTCAAGTCCTGATAGCAATATCAAGTATAAGAGTAATAAAGTCGTACAGCACAGAAACAGGCCCTTTGGTCTAACCAGCCCATAGAGACCAAGATAAACATTTGAACTAAATCTTTCTTATGCAGGTATAGGGAAGGAGGAATAAATGAGGTGCTTATGGAGTATAAGAAATGAAAGAGAAAGAAATTAGAAGGGTTAAAAGAAGGCAAGACATTGTCCTAGTAGACATGGTGAAGGAGAATCCTAAGCTTTCAAAAACTGACTGAAAGCAACAAAAAAATTTTTTAGGAAGGAAAAGATGAAATATGAAAGTAAGCCAGCAAGCAATATTAAAATTGGATAGTGAAAGATTTTTCAGGTATGTAAAAAATAAAAGCGAGATGAGAGTAAATATAGGACCTCTAGAAAATGAGGCCAGAGAAATAATGACAGGGGACAAGAAGATAGCATACGAATTAAATTAGAATTTTGCATCAGTCTTCACTGTGGAAGAGACTAGCAGTGTGCCTGATGTTGAAGGGTGGGAGGTAAGAGAAGTGAGTGCAGTTACTATACAAGGAAGAAGGTGATCCAAATGCTAGAAGACCAAAGGGTAAATAAGACCATAAGATATAGGAGCAGAAGTAGGCCATTTGGCCCATCAAGTCTGCTCCGCCATTCAATCATGGGCTGATCCAATTCTTCCAGTCATCCCCACTCCCCTGCTTTCACCTAGACCAGATGACCTGCACCCTAGATTTCTGTAAGAGGTAACAGTAGAGACTGTGGAAGCACTAGTAATGATCTTTCAAAAATCATTGGACTCTGGCATGTGATACAGTGGGATTAACCTGGGTCACTGGAGCTGTGAGGCAATGGCTCTACCTGCAGCACCACCATACTGCCCACCTGTCCTTACAATGAGCACTTCCCTTGCAATGGTGAGAATTGGTGGGTGATGGCTTTAGCCTAAGTTTCCTTGGATGTGACTTACACCGTTCTGTATGTGGAGTGTAGTGCTGTATCCCAGACAGGGCACTCACATGGTTCATTCAGAACCACTTTTAGGTAGATTACTATAGCCAGCCCAATTAGTGCCTTCAGCAAAAGTAACCAACAAAATACTAATACCTCTTATCTGTAAATAGTTGATGGTGGGTCCTGATATAGGTCTCAACCCAAAACATTGATTATTTAATCATTTCCACAGCTGCCGCCTGATCTGCTAAGTTCCTCCAATATTTTGTGTTTATTGCTCTGGATTTCTAGCATCTTCAGAATCTCTTGTGTTTAATTGGATGATGTACGGTTAACTTAAACAGTGGTGGAACATTAAGGCAATATCTTTATCTGTGTGGGAAATCCGAACATGTCTCATAGTTAGCTGTACCTGTAGCTGTTTCATAATACAGGAAACATGCAGTTCATATAACATCCTCCCAAACATCAATTGGATGAATGACTAACTAAGCTACTTTGATGACATTACTGTGTGGGTGGGGAGAAAATGTTCTCTGGCTCCTTCTCCAGTCAATATCATAACACATTACCAACAGAGAGCACTGAAGGGAACTTGGACTCAGAGAAACCATTCCAAGGCTAATGATTAGGATAGGAAGGGCAGTGAGGTGAGTGGAGTTTTCTCCTGTTCAGCCAAGGCTGTACAAAGCCACAGCAGATAGGAAACTGCCAGTGGTTAGTGACACAGCAGAGAGAGTGGCCTCAATAGAACTCTGAAGCATCATGGTACTGCACAGTCACGGCATTTTGTTGAGCTATTCGAGTCACAGTGTGCTGCGCAGCAGCTGTTCTGTCACAGGGAGCTACCTGTGTCCCGCCAGTTGTGTTGGAACATCTGTCTTCCCAGTCTGCATGTGGTTCAAAGGGAGCTGATACAGACTTATTCACGGACTGGCAAATGTCCTACTGATAATGAGCACAGGAGATTCTGCTGGAAATGCAGATTACCACTAAATGCTGGAGGATCTCAGCAGGTCAGGCAGCATCTATGGAGAGGATTAAGCAGTCAATGTTTCAGGCTGAGACCCTAGACAGTAGTCTCTTCCATTCTGTCTGGGACAACAGATCTCCGGTATTTGATGTTAGTACTGTTAGTTTATTATTGTCATATGTCCCAAGATACAGTGTACAGCTTGCCTTAAGGGGCAGATCAAGATCATTACATGGTGCATTGAGGTTGAAAAATGTAAAATAATAACAATGCAGAATAGATTATAGATGCTATGGAAACCATGCAGAGCCTGTAAACAATAAAGAGCAAGTTCTTAAGAAGGTAGAATGTGAGGTCAAGAGTCTTTGCTGACCACTCACTGGTAGCAATCCAAGCTCCACCAGAGTTTCTTGGTTCACATATTCTGCTCTTGATTATCCTTTGGGATAATTACTGGTGCTAACAATTACCAGTAGGACAGAGCAGACAAATCTCACAACAATATGGACCACCTCTTGTTGGATCCCACAATCTTGCAGACCACTTCAGTCCAATCTGGGGTTTTGACACAAAGCATGGGCAATTCATTTCTCTCCACAGATGGTGCTCAACTCCCTGAATACCTCCAGTATATTGCTTGATGATCCACATTCTAGCATCTGCAGACTTTTGTGTCTCTTCTTGTTGGGTCATTGCTTCAAAACTACAAAGATGAAAAATACACTCACCTGTTTTTCCAAACCTCAGAAATTCTCAAATATGAATGATTGAGGATGACATTTAAAAAATAATAAAGTCGCAATTTATAGATTCATGCAGCATGGAAATAGGCACCTCATTACAAATGATCCATGCTGACTGGTTCATTCCATTTGTCTGCATTTGTCCCTTATCTCTTTAAACCCCTGCTATCCATATGTTCAGCCTGTTATCTCGTCCACCTATCACCTCCCAACTTCTCACTTCATCCCCCATCGCGTACCCACTGATGTGGTTACTCCTATCATCTGCCAGTTTGTACTCCTTCCTATTCACCCACCTTCTTATTCTGGCTTCTTTCCTTCTTTTTCAGTTCTGATGAAGGAAGGGTCCTGACCTAAAATGTTGCTGTTCCCGTTGAGTTCCTCCAGCATCTTGCATGTGTTGCTCATGCACGAGTCCTAGTGTCTTTTAAATGTGGATAATGTACCTGTTTGATACACTTCCTCTGACAGTTCATTCCATAAGGATGATGTTAAGAATAGAACCAAATGATGCAACACTGTTGACAGAAAGACCTCCACGGTTCAGATATGGCTTGAGAATGGTGAGTGACAATCACGCCAACCAATGCCCATCTCCATCAAGAAGAGTTCAGACTGGTGGCCTTTGAGGATGTTACAATCACCAGATCCATCACCATCAATGTATTTGTGTCATCACTGACCAGAAACTTTAATGCACCAATCATATAAATCGTGGCTACAAGTTCAGGATGGAGTCAATGACTTGTTCCCTGAAAACCTAAGGACATTCCCCATCTAGAAGGCACAAGTCAGAAGAATGATAAAAATCATTCAGCATTTACCTGCATGGGTGCAGCTCCAGAAACTCTCAAGCAGTTTGGCACTATTCAGGACTGCGGGTGCACGGTACTACCTAATGGCTGAAACCCACCAAAGCTACAGATTTCCACATCCACATGAAATTTTCCCCCAGTCTGCTGTGTTACTGCCAGCACAGACAAATCAAACCCCAGTTTAACTGCCCAATTATTGTTACACTATCAGAATCAGAATCAGTTTAATATTAACGCAAAAATATGTCATTTTGAAACCTAGTGTGAAATACATCATTTGTGCTAAAAAAACAACACACGCTAAGGGATGTGCTGAGGCGAGCCGCAATTGTCACCATAAATGGGTCTTTACAGGATGCACTTGGAGAGGGCGTTTCCTTCCATGACAGAATCAAGAAAATCAGGGTTGCTGTTGAAAAGCAGGGTTTCCCCTATGTCAGACTACAGAGGAAACATTTTTGTTTCTCTCAGATGGTGCTGAGTCTTTGAAACTCTTCTTCTTCATAGCTTAGATTTTGAATGTATTTAGGACAGAGGTGGGTAGAGTCTTTCACTGACAGAGAAGTGAAACGTCACTAGGGCAGGTGGGAATGTGGGGCCTGTGGGACCCCAGTGCAGAATATGACTACAGTCCGGACCAAGCTATCACTGGATATATTTGTCTGATTGACTCAATTAAATGCATTTACCCAATAGTCCACTTCCTAGGCAATGACATTGTGAAATGTACAGGAAAGCAATGGAGTAGGAAGGCAAATATGAACTTATTTTATATCATTGTATTTATTACCAGGTGTTTACACTTATCTTCATGGAAACAAGGAATTCCATTGCTGCCTGGTGTATATGACCATCAACTAAACTGAATTGGCATATACCGAGTGAAGGGGGAGGAAAGAAAACGTTGCAGTTCTTAAATGTGAAGGAAATGGCCTTTGCAATTTCAGTTGCTCAATCCAAGACCATGAAGCTGATTTAAAATTATTTACAATCAAATCAGAATCAGGTTTAATATCACCAGCATATGCCATGAAGTATGTTATTTTTGCAGCAGCAGTATATTACAATACATAGTAATAATAATTACAATAAATATATAATCAATAAATCTGATGGCGGAGGGGAAGAGGAAGTACCTGAAACATTAAGTATGTGTCTTCAATCACCTACAGCCCTCCTTGATGGTAGCAATGTTCTGGGTGATGGGGATCCTTAGTGATTGATGCCAACTTTATGAGGCATTGCCATTTGATATTCCGGATGCTGGGGAGGGTAGTGGCCATGATGCTGCTGGATGAGTTTACAACATTCTGTGTCTTTTTCCAGTTCTGTGCAGTGGCCCTTCCAAATCAGAGGGTAATGCAACCTGTCAGAATGCTCTCCAAGGCTCACCTGTAGAAATCTGTGTGTGCCTTTGGTGAAATACTAATTTTCCCCAAACTCCTAATGTAATACAGCTGCTGTCATCTGTTCTTTGTAATTGCATCAATATGTTAAGGCCAGGATAGATCCTTACAGATGTTGACACTAGGAACGTGAAACTGTTCACTCTTTCTACTTCTGATTCTTTGATGAGCACTGATGTATGTTCCCTCGACTTACCCTTCCTGAAGTCCACAATCAATTCTTTAAAGAAAGAATGCAATTTATATACTACCTCAAACATAGCAACATGTCCCGAGGTACTTCTACAGGAATGATGAAAAAGATATCGAGACACCGTAAAATGTGTCAGTATGGATAACCACAGTTGTAGCTTTTTAAAGAAATATATTTCAGAAAGTGAAGGTGAAGAGATTAAAGCAGGAGGACCAGCATCTGCAGTGGGACCTTGTTAGGGGAAGGATGTGGGTGTGAAGTCACAGGCAGCGGTATGAACATAGAACATGAAGCACTACAGCATAGTGCAGACTCTTTTGCCTACAATGTTATGTTAACATTTTAACCAACTCTAAGATCAATCCAACCATTCCCCCCTACAAAGCTATCCACTTTTCTATCATCTGTGTGCCTATCTGAGTTTTTTTAAATTTCCCCCAATATATTTTCATCTACTACAGTCCCTGGCAGTCATTTCATACATCAAGCAAACTCTATGTGAAAAAAACCCTTTCTCTATACTTTCCTCCAAACACCTTATAATTATGCCTCTTAGTATTAACCATTTCCTTCCTGGAAAAAAAAGCCTCTGTCGATCCATTCAAACTATGACTCTCATCATGTTGTACACTTCTATCAAGTTGCTTCCCTTCCTCAGCTCCAAAGAGAAAAGACATAAATCACTCAAACAGTCCCCATAAACATGTTCTTTATGCCAGGCAACATTCTAGTAAATCTCCTCTGCACCTTCTCTAAAACTTCTATATTCTTCGTGTGAGGTACATTTGGGAACAGGACATTATTGCCCTTGAGAATATTGGAGTGTGCTGTCTTGAACTTCTGCGATCTGTTTGGTGAAGATATTCCCAAGGGAAGGGAGTTCCAGGAATTACACCAGAAGTCTATGAAGGAGTGGTGGGTTACACTTAATAATCACTTTATTTGCTACCTCCTGTACCTAATAAAGTGACTGCTGAGTGAAAGTTTGTGGTCTTCTGCTTCAATGTTTCATGTGTTCTGTGCTTAGACATGCTCTTCTGCACACCACTGTTTGAATGTGTCCATATTTGAGTTACTGTTGCTTTCTTGTCAGTTTGAACCAGAATGTCATTCTCCTCTGACCTCTATCACTAATAAAGCATTTGCATCCTGTCACGCTTTGAATTTTTTTTTTGTTTTTCCCACTGTACTCTGTAAACTCTATAAACTCATGAAAATCCCAGGGGATCAGCAGTTTCTGAGATCTTCAAGTCACCTGGCACCAACAATCATTCCACAGTCAAAGCCACAGAACACTTTTTTCCCCATTCTGGTGTTTGGTGTGAAGTGAACACATCTTGACCATGTCTACATGCTTTTATGTATTGAGCTGCTGCCATAAGATTGGCTGATTAGATATCTGCATTAACATGCAGATGTACGGGTGTTCATAATAAAGTGGCCATTGAGTATATTTCCCTATGATGGTGTGTGACTTGAAAAGGAAGCTGTAAATGATAGTGGATTGTAGATATCAAAGTTACTGATTCACAGTCAGGCAAAACCTGCCCATTCTATGTCACACCCCCCTCCCCCCTCATAAGACCATAAGATGTAGGAGCAGAATTAGGCCATTTGGCCCATCAAGTCAGCACTGCCATTCCATCAGCCCCACTCCCAAGCCTTTTCCCTGGAAAGCTTGATGCTGTGTGCAACCAAGAACCTATCAATCTCAGCCTTACATACACCCAAACACCTGGCCTCCACAGCTGCCTGTGGTAATAAATTCCACAAACTCACCACCCTCTGGCAAAAGAAATTTCTCTGCATCTGTTTTAAATAGATGTTCCTCTATCCTGAGGCTGTGCCCTCTTATCCTATTCTCTCCCACCATGGAAAACAACCTTTCCAGATCTAGTCTGTCTAGGCCTTTCAACATTTGAAAGGTTTCAATGAGATCCCCCCTCATCCTTCTAAATTCTGAGTACAGACCCAAAGCTATCAAACATTCCTCATATGATAACCCTTTTATTCCCAGAATTATCCTTGCAAATCTCCTCTGAACCCTCTCCAATGTCAGCACATCTTTTCTAGATGAGGGGCCCAAAATTGTTCACAATACTCAAGGTGAAGCCTCACCAGTGCCTTATAAAGCCTCAGCATCACATTCCTGATCTTGTATTCTAGACTGCGTTAAATGAATGCTAACATGACATTTGCCTTCCTCACCCCTGACTCCACCTGCAAGTTTACCTTTAGGGTGTTCTGCACAAGGACTCCCAAGTCCCTTTGCACCTCAGATTCTCTTCCCATTTAGAAAATAGCCTGCACATTTATTTCTTCTACCAAAGTGCATGACCATGCATTTTCCAACGTTGTGTGTGTTGCTTGGATTTCCAGCATCTGCAGATTTTCTCTTGTTTGTATCTCATTTGCCACTTTCTTGCCCATTTGTATAATCTGTCTAAGTTGCTTTGCAGCCTGCTAGTTTCCTCAGCACAACCTGCTCCTCAACCAATCTATCATCTGCGAACTTGGCAACAAATTATGCCAAAGATAGAAAAGCTTAAGAACGTGTACCAGCAGATTCAGGGACTGCTTCTGTCCCACTATTATACGATTCTTGCATGGACATTTTACGTGATAAAGTTGAATTCTTGATCTCCCGATTTACCTTGGTCCTTACACTTTATTTATGGACCTGCACTACACTTTATCTGTATTTGTAACCCTATACTCTGCATTCAGTTTCGAATTTTTTGTACTATCCCATGTGTTTATACATGGAATGATCTGTATAAAGGTTTTTTTTTACTCTATCTTAGTCTGTAAACTAAAGTGCACAAATGAACACGTTGAAGATAGATGATTAACCAGTGCACTTTGGTTGTGTGGAGAGGGATGGGACAATAATGGTTTCTATTTCTGTCTCTGGTCACGGAGCTAGCTAGTGGATGAGTCCTTCATTTTCTCACTGTCCGCAGTGATCTCTCCCTCAGTACTGAAAACAGGAACAGAAGGCCATTCAGCCCCTCAAGGTTGTTCCACTATTCAAGGTGAGCATGGCTGCTCGTCTGTTCCAATTGTTACATTTACCACATACACAAACAGCATTAAAAACTGGGTGAGGGACTCAGCAAGTCAGGCAGCATCTGCAGAGCGAGATGGATGGTCAATATTTCCGGGGGCAGGCTTCATTCCAGTCCAGATTAAAGGTTTCCACCAAAAACATGGACTGTACATTTCCTTCCGCAGATGGTGCCTGACCGCTGAGTTCTTCAAGCAATTTGTTTTTGCTCCAGATTCCATCATCTACAGTCTCTTGTCGTAAAGCCGAGCTTTTTCTAAATACCATATGCACATGCAGGTTGGAACACGAGGTCAATGAAAATCGTGCAGCAGCAGCACCGGCACGTAGACTCAAACCACAATACACAGAACCTAAATATGTACGAGAGTGGATGGAAATGACTGTACAAAAAGTGATCAGTGGGGAAAATCAGAGACAGGTCCACAACATAGAACATAGTTGGGAGCGATTGAAATATCATCTCCCTTAGAGTCTCCTGTCTACAGTATTGAACACACTGAGCGCCTCTTTCTATCAGGCGGGTACCTGAGCTGCAAGTCTCCGTCTGTCCTGCCGAAGAGCAACTCCGTTTACCGCGTCAAACTGTGAATTTCGTCCTTCAGTTGCTCCTGACCAGCCATCGCGGATTCAGCACGAAGAAAACGGTGTGTGGGTTTTCTCTGGGAAGGGATGGAATAGGTGGGGGTGGGGTGATGGTGAAGAGGTGGCGGACAGGGGTTCAGGAAGGGGGCGAAACTGCGAAAAAGGAGAAGCAGCCTCCAACTGGCATTCTTTTTAGCGAGAAACGTCGCCTCCCCCTGCAGCCACAAAAATTCTGTTTCGTCTAGCGAGGAGATCGTACCTCTCTCTCTCTCTCTCTCTCTCTCTCTCTCTCTCTCTCTCTCTCTCTCTCTCTCTCTCTCTCTCTCTCTCTCTCTCTCTCTCTCTCTCTCTCGGCAGGACACAATTCGCCCTCTTCAGTCACTCTGTGACTCTGTGAAAAGTTCCCCATGGCGATGTCCCGCAGTCGAATTCCACCTCGGGGGTCGCGCGGGGAACGTGGGCTGCACAGTGTTATTGCCTTCCTCGCTTATTGCGCCTGTCTCTCCGGTAAGTTGGTAAAGTCTTTTTCAGCTGTGTTTGCTGTTTCTCTATGTTTCCCCCGGACTTTTAGAGCGATAGTGCCTGTTTAACGTTGGGATCACTCACCCAAGCCCCGAATTCTCCCCATCTCCTTTAGGTGGATGACCAGGGCGCAGAGTAACCCGCCTTCCCGCTACCCCGGTCTCTGCGCTGCCTGGGAGTTCACTCGCGCAGCTTCGGGTATCCGACCATCTCTGTGTATTAACCAACAGCCAGCAACTTTGGGAAGGCAGCGGTGGATTTTCAAACTCGAGTCAGGGATTGGTTCTACCGAAGGAGTGCCGCAATGCTTCTTCCTCTTCAGCTGGAGATAAAGGATAATCCAAAATTCATCCCAAACAACCCTGACCGTGCGAATTGGAAGCTGATGTCCTCATGTGTGCACGGGTCAATACAAGTGGCGGGGCGAGTTGAGAAGATAGTTAAGAAAGCACCAAAAATTTTGGGGGTTTATTAATGGAAATGCGGTATAAAGTTTAGAAGCAGGGAATTCGTAATATGTTGTAAAATACAGGCCCATGTGCGATTTATTCAGACCTGGTGGCCCATGAGAGGACCCACTTGAAGGCTTTAGAGAGCACACAAAAGGATGGAAGAGGGTGATTACTAAGATGAGAGGACTGTTCTAAATGTCGATTGGAGAGACTGTGGCTGCTTCTTTTGTACAAGAGAAGGTTGAGAGGAGATTTTATAAATTAATGAGGAGTGGGCATGTGGTAGTGAAGGCTTGGTTCTTGAAGGAGCAGTGGAGGACGAGAATTAAGAGCAACACGAAGAAAAGCAATCCAGTCCTGGATCGCAAGAGGCTACAGGGGGTTCTGGACTCAGCTCGCTCCATCACAGGCACAAGCCTAAGCCTCCCCACCATCGCCGGCAGTGCGTCATGGAGGGGGAATCCATCGTTAAAGACCCTTACCATACGGGAGATGTACTCATTTCGTTACTGCCTTCGAAAGAGTAGGTACACAATTCTGAAGACCCACACTCAACGTTTTAAGAATAACCTCTACCCCTTGGCCATCAGAGACGAGGATGAATTTCTTTAGCCTGAGCTTGGTGAATCTGTGGAATTCATTGCCACAGGCGCCTGCCGAGGCCAAGTCATTGGGGACATTTAAAGCGAAGGTTGGTGGACCCTTGATTAGTCAGGGAGACAAAAGTTACAGGGAGAAGATTGAGAGGGAAAATAAATCAGCCATGATCGAAGGCGGAGGGGATTCGTTGGGCAGAATTGCCGAATTCTTACCTCTTATGGCCCATCAGCACTACCTCGTTGCACACACAAGATGCTTGAGGAACGCAACAGGCCAGGCAGCAACTATGGAAAAGTTTACAGTCGACATTTCATGCCGAGACTCTACAACAGCACTCAATGTGTGTTGCTTGTATTTCCAGCATTTACAGATTTTCTCTTGTTTGTGATTGAAACACTACATCCTTATTTCTTTCTGGTACTGTGTATTTATTTTGTCATTTGTAGCAATGTTATATCTTTACGTGGTGCAGCTGCTGAAAAACAGTAAATGCCACTTTACAGTTCGGTGACAGTAAACCTGATTCTGATTCTGAAGAAATAGTTCCAAGACTGCGGAGAGGCGCGGGTGAACTACTGAGTTTCTCCGGTAAAGGGATGGCAGAGAAACGATGTGGTGAATGTCTGTTAATGTTCTTTGACTCCCGTGTAATAGGAGAGTTAATCTTCAAAAAATACCGAACAACATCCGTTGAGGGAAAGGAACTGTCGAAGTTCCAGGTCGATACACTGCATGAAGACATTGCTCCGGCTTCCAGCATCTGTTGTGTCTTTAGTCTGAACTATGCTTCATAGCTCACTTTCAGGCTGTGAAATGCGCTCCGATTTTTCTTTGACTTATAATGAATTGGACGACTAATGTTACTTTTGACCTATGGTCACTTTAGGCGGTAAATATATCCGAGGACATGCAAGGAACTAATATGACATTTTTCTGAAATCGTATGAAATTAGTGCCAGGATTTAGGATGTGCAGGAAGGTGTATGAATGCAGGGTTTGTTAATTTTTTATGAAATACCCCGGCCTAGATGATGTGTGAAAGGCTTTGTTTTCCTGTATGCACATTAATAAGTTCCAGTATAAGCATAAGAAGACAGTACAAAACTCGCATAAATATCCTTTTATCTCTTCCCGTGTGCAGAGTACGGTGGTCCAATGGGCACATTTATTGTCATTAGATGAGGTGGATGGACAGTAACAGTTTTTTTCTGGTGCAGGAATGAAACAGGACAGAGGACGTGAGTTCATGGTTGAAGCCGGGCTCTTCAAGGGTTAAAAACTGCTGGAGCGACTCAGCGGCCCGACCAGCGTCTGTGGAAGCAGAGAGATGGTCGACATTTCTTTGCCTCCACAGAGACTGCTCGGCCCGCACTCCGGATTCCATATCTCCAGTTTTAATCCAAAGCACTTTTTGCCACAAAGTCCTTGAAAATCTAGATCAATACCATTCTTCCACATTCCCGCCACCCCTCTGCCCTCACATTCACCCGACCCCCGCACACAGCACGTAGTTCACACGCGCACGCGCACCCATATGTAGATACACACACGAGCATACCCGTGCACACAGACCTTCCTTCTCTGTTAGCTGAACGTCCTAAGATTAACTTCTCTTCATAAATTAAGTATGAATCTCAAACAACCTGGAACGATAGCGGGTACAGAAAGAGAGGGGCACAGGAGACTGCAGATGCTGGGATCTGAAGCAGAAAACAAATCTGCGGGAGGAATGCGGCGGTCCAGGTGGCATCTATGGAGGCAGAAGGATGGTTGACATTTCTCATCCCGTTTCTTCCGCAGATGCTGCCTACATTGAGTTCCTACAGCAGTTAGAGAGGTTGAGGTAAACCAGTAATAGTCCAAATCAGATGAAGGGAAGATTAGAAGTACTTTTTTTACATTGACAGAGATTTCTGTATTTCAACGATGTTTAACAAACCGCTGAACCCTTTAATTTGGTTCACTAACACATGATAAATGCACAGGAGCAAAACAATTCAGGGGTTTCAAGGGAGAGTTGAATCTGGAAGGGAAAGAGCTTGAAAACTTTATGGGGCAAGAGCAACATGTGAGCAATTGGGTCCTCCGGGCGCTAGCACGATTATAGCTTACACAGTCATTCGTCATTTCTACCCTGTAACTGACGTAGTAATGAATTTAAAAACACAAAGGATTGAAGGGATTTTAGTGTGAGCGTCATGATCATTCTCTTTCTCCTTCTCCATAGCACAAATACAAGACCATAATATAACAACACACAAAATACTGGCAGAGCTCAGGAGGTCAGATTGCATCTATGGAGTGAAATAAACCGTTGTCGTTTAAAAGCGTTTCCACCTTCCCGAGATGCCGCCTAATTTGCTGAGTTCCTCAAACAAACTGTGCGTGTTCAGAATCAGGTCTATTATCAGTGACATATGTTGTGAAACTAGCTGTTTTGAGGTAGGATATATATAAAATATAAGTAGTGCAGAAAAGAGAGCAACAGAGTTAGGGTTCATAGGCCATTCAAAAATCAGATGGTGGAGGGGAAGAAGTTGTTCCTAACATGGTGATTGGGTATCTTCAGGTTCTTGTACCTTCTCTCTGATGGTTGTAATGAGCACATGGTGGTGGGGTCATTAATGATGGATGCTGCCTTTTTGAGACATTGCCTTATGAAAAGGTCATCGATGGTGGAGAGGCTAGTGCCCATGATAGGGCTAGCTGAGTTTACAAGCCTCTGCAGTTTTTTCCAGATACTGTGTATTGTTACCTCTGTACCACATGGTAATGCAAACAGTTAGAATGTTGTCCATGGCAGAATCTGTACAAATTTGCTTGAGCCTATAGTCTCTTCAAGCTCCTATTAAAATATAGCAATTGGCTTTCCTATTTAATGACAACTGCACTATGTTGAGCCCAGGAGAAATCTTCAGCATCTGCAAAATCTCTTCCTGTCTGAAGTTGACAATAACAATATTTTGAGGATTCATTGTAAATCTAGTAAACTAGGGCAGTAAACTAAATTTGGAGATTCGGGTAACGAAAAAGTATCAAAACACTGCAGCCAAACTCTGGGCGCATTTAGACAATGATTGGAGAGACTCAGGGTCACTCCAATCCTATGGGCAGGGGGCGGGTGATAGTTGGTGATGTAGTGATGTATCATGATCATCCAGATTACAAGTCAAATTTCACCATGGCTATTGGAGAGATTGAATTGGAAATTAGAAATACTTCAGGAACTGTAATAACAAGGCTGTCAGATTGTCTTTAATAATCTGAATTTTAACTATGCAAAGATAGGTGGAGGGGTAGGTAGTGCTGAAGAAGCAACACGATTGCAGCAGGACTCAGACAAACTTGAAGAATGTGCAAAAAAGAGGCAGATAGAACATAGTGTTAGGAAATGCATGAGAATGCATTTTGGTAAAAAGAATAATAGTACAGTCTTTTATTTAAATGGGGAGAAGTTTCAAACATCAGAGGTGCAGAGGGACTTAGTAGCCCTTGTGCAACACCTCAGAAGGTTAATTTACAGTTTGAGTCTGTAGTAAAGAAGGCAAATGCAATGTTGGCAATCATTTCAAGGAAAACACAATATGAAAGCAAGGAGATAATCCTGAGGCTTTATAAGACACTAGTCACGCTACGCTTGGAGTGTTGTCAAGAGTTTTGGGCCCCATATTACAGAAAGGGTGTGTTGTCATTGGACAGAGTCCAAAGGAGGTCCACGAGGATGATTCTGGGAATGAAGAGGTTAACATATGAGGAGCGTTCTGCAGATTTGGGCCTGTATTAACTGGAATTTAGAAGATTGTGGGAGGATCTCATTAGAACCTACTGAATGTTGAAAGACTAGACAGGGTGAGAGTGGAGAGAAAGTGTTCTATGCTGGGAGTACCCAAACCTAGAGGGCACAGCCTCAACATTGAAGAGTGATTTTTTACAACAGAGGTAAGGAGGCTTTTTTTAATGGAATTCTCTGCCACAGAGTGTGATGGAGGCCAAGTCCATGGGTATATTTATGGTTGAAGTTGATAGTTTCCTGATGAGTCAGAGCATCAAAGGGTATGGCAAGAAGGCAAGTGTATGAGGTTGAGTGTGATCTGGGATCAGCCATGATGGAATTGCAGAGCAGACTCGATGGGCTGGATGGCCTAATTCTGCTCCTATGTCTTATGGTATTATGGTCTATCCCATCTGACCCATACAGTATGCTAACACAGGCTGATCCTTAAAGACTACCTGAATTATTCCCAACTGTCCCAAAAAAAGCTACTCATTGCATCTGATCTCCAAATGCTGCAGTTTCATTCAGACAAATTAAGATTGCCAACTAACATCAGGAATGAGGAAATACCCTTCCTCAGAACCAACATAGATAAAGAACTATGTATCTGTACAGATCCAGAAATGAGAGTGGTAAATAAAAAGTGGGAAAGTATATATGGAACTGGAAGAAATAGCAAAAGTACTTAATGAATACTTCACTTCAGTATTCACTATGTAGTGATGATTTGCGGCAGACTGAAAAGCTTGAGCATGTAGATATTAAGAAAGAGGATGTGCTGGAACTTTTGGAAAGCATCAAGTTGGATAAGTCGCCGAGACTGGGTAAGATGTATCAAAGGCTACTGTGGGAGGCGAGAGAGGTGATTGCTGAGCCCCGGCAATGATCCTTGAAACATCAACAGGGATGGGAGTGGTTCCGGAGGATTGGAAGGTTGCGGATATTGTTCCTTCATTCAAGAAAGGGAGTAGAGATAGCCCAGGAAATTATAGAGCAGTGAGTCTTACCTCAGTGGTTGGTAAGTTGATGGAGAAGATCCTAAGAGGCAGGATTTATGAACATTTGGAGAGGTATAATATGATTGGGAATAGTCAGCATGGCTTTGTCAAGGGCAGGTCATGCCTTACGAGCCTGATTGAATTTTTTGAGAATGTGACTACACACATTGATGAAGGAACAGCAGTAGATGTGGTATATATGGATTTCAGCAAGGAATATGAGAAAGCAAAGAGGCATGGGATCCAAGGGGACATTACTTTGTGGATCGAGAACTGGCTTGCCCACAGAAGGCAAAGAATGGTTGTAGAGGGATCATATTCTGCATGGAGGTCAGGCACCAGTGGTGTGCCTCAGGGATCTGTTCTGGGACCCTTACTCTTCGTGATTTTTATGAATGACCTGGATGAGGAAGTGGTGGGATGGGTTAGTTAGTTTGCACAAAGGTCGGAGGTGTTGTGGATAGTGTAGAGGGCTGTCAGAGGTTACAATGGGACTGATAGGATGCAAAACTAGGCTGAGAAGTAGCAGATGGAGTTCAAGCCAGATAAGTGTGATGTAAACACGAGGAAATCTGCAGATGCTGGAAATTCAAACAACAACACACACAAAATGCTAGTGGAACACAGCAGGCCAGGCAGCATCTATAGGGAGAAGCACTGTCAACGTTTCGGGCCAAGACCCTTCGTCAGGACTGGTCTCGGGGTCTCGGCCCGAAACGTCGACTTGTGTGTGTAAGTGTGATGTAGTTCATTTTGGTAGCTCAAATATGTTGGCAGAATATAATAAGACTCTTGACAGTGTGGAGGATCAGTGGGATCATGGGGTCCGAGTCCATAGGATGCTGAAAGCTGCTGTATAGGTTGACTCTGTGGTTAAGAAGACATATGGTGTATTGGGTTTCAGCAATTGTGGAACTGAAATTAGGAGCCTGGAGGTAATGTTGCAGCAACATAGGACCCTGGTTAGACCCCACTTTGAGTAATGTGCTCAGTTCTGGTTGACTCACTACAGGAAGGATATGGAAGCCATAGAAAGGGTGCAGAGGAGATTTACAAGGATGTTGCCTAGATTAGTGAGCATACCTTATTAGAATAGTTTGAGTGAACTTGGCCTTTTCTCCTTGGAGCAACGAAGGATGAGAGGTGACCTGATAGAGGTGCATAAAATGATGAGAGGCATTGAACATGTGGATAGTCAGAGACTTTTACTTAGGGCTGAAATAGTTGCCACGTGAGGACACAGGTTTAAGGTGCTGGGGAGCAGTTACAGAGGAGATGTCAGGGGTAAGGATTTTACTCAGAGAGTGGTGAGTGTGTGTAAAGAGCTGCCAGCAATGATGGTGGACGCGGATACGATAGGGTCTTTTAAGAGACTTTTTGACGGGTATATGGTGCTTAGAAAAATAGAGGGCTATAGGCAAGCCTAGTAATTTCTAAGGTAAGGACATTGTTTGGCACAATACCGTGGCCCAAAGGGTCTGTATTGTGCTGTAGGTTTTCTATGTTTCTAAAATGCCCAGCAGTGACTTACCCAGGGGTTAATAACAAAAAATGGTGGGAATAGTCAGAAGGTCAGGTAATACATGTGGATAGAGGAACTGTTATTTTTTCAGGTCAAGAACAGAATCATTCAGGAGTCAGATACAAAGACAGAAACGGAATTAATATCTCAGGTCAAGTATGGATATATTAGGCAGGTCAGGCAGTATGTGTTGTAGGGAAACAGTCAATCTTTCAGATCGAGAATGAAAACATACAGGAGTCAAGTGAGCAGAAAGAAACAGACAATGTCTCAGGTCAAACATTGAACATCTCAGCAGATCGGTCAGCATTTGTGGAAATAGAAACGGGTTTATTGTTCAGATTCGCCACATTTTAAGAGAATGTTTCTGGGACATCAGCAAAATGGTCAATCAGGTGAGGAGGAGAACGGATTTTTATGGGTGGTCTACTGATGTTGTAGGCCTGTACATTCGAGAAGTGCGACGCTGGGCTTCAGCCGTAAATGGTGAACTTCCAGCAGGAGGGGTGTCTGCCTTTGGCCACACTCGCTCCAAGTCGGGGCGCTAGTGGTGTGGGTATTCGGAGCCGGATGCGATTGTGTAAAAAGGTTCTCTGAAGAGAGATTGCTGTGCAATGCCATGCCATCAAGCCTCCCCAGCCTGGGAGGATAGAGCAAGTATGCCGCTAACATAGATCAGTACAGCACGGAAACAGCCCCTTCGCCTCACAATGATTTCTCCAGAGATAAAAGAGACCAGTGCAGCGCACCAACGTGTTAACTGTGAATATGAAAAATATTGCCGGTATTTGAAATGTACAGCAGTTTTTCTTCAATGTTTGTGGGATTTCCCCGGTAATCGGCAATTGGTTCGTTATTGTCACATGTAAAGATAAACAGTGAAAAGCCTTTGTTTCGCTTGCCATCGACGCAGACAGATCATTCCATAAACAAGTACTTCAAGGTAATACAAAAGGAAAATAACATACTGAAAAGTATAAAGTTACGGTTACAGAGAAAGTGTGGTGCTGATTGATACATTAAGTTGGAAACGCCATGAAGAGGTGGACTGAGAGACGTGGAGTTCATTTTTAGCCGGAAGAGTTCCACTCCAGGGTCTGAATAACGGCGGGGAAGAAGCTGTACTTGAGTTTGGCGGTTGGTACATGTTCTCCGGCTTTTGTATGTTCTGAACAACGTAAGCGGAGAGAAGTGAGAACGGCCAGGGTAGGAGGAGTCCTTTATTGTGTTGGCCGCTTTCTCGCGGCTGCAGAAAATATAACGTCGATAGACGGGAAGCTGGTTTTCGTATAGGCTAAAAATTAAAACAGGTGGAAATTTAAACCGGGCAAGTGTCTGCATTCTATAAAGCTGGGGTCTACTCCTATGTACCCGAGAAGACCAGAGTTTCCCAGTCACCATTCCCACCCCCCTTGGTTTATTGTATGGGAAACGCTCCGGACGGTACCGTTACTTTGTGACCTCGGGAACATTTCACAGCCGAAGATGCACTGGAGTGCCCAGGAAGGTCCTGGTTTTGTAGAGTTACAAATTACTCACAGAGTAAGTGAATGCACCTGCCCAACCCTTCTCCCTACACAAACCTCCCCACTAGCCTTTCCACGGGCTGTATTTATTATCTTATTCTTCGGGGGTCAAGATGAAGGCGTTCTGCTCTTCATCTATTCGGATGCAGGATCTCGGTTGGAAAAGTCGACTGTTTATTTCTCTCTATAAATGTTGCCTGACTTGTTGAATTTCTCAGTAAGCTTTGCGCGTTATGTGTTGATCACAGATGCTGTCTGACCTTACGATCAGACTTACCCCTTTGGGAAAGATGGGTGCTGGAGCTGGGGTGGCCTCGTTTCGTGTGAGTGAGACTCATTTATGGGTTGTTATTATATTGCAGTTTATGGAAGCCTTGTCACCGTGAACGTCCTTGAACGAGAAGTGAACGGCACCGTTGGACAGTCTGCCCTTCTGTCCGGTTCGTACTGCACACCCACCCTCTGCTCCGTGCTAATGGTGGAGTGGCATTTGTACCCCGACAAAACCGCGCTTGTGCAACTGACCCGATCACATTGCTCTCCACATCCCGACAGACCCGGTTATAATTGTTCAGATCAGGGCCCGTTTATCGCTCAATCACACAGAGGACGAGCCCAACTCTACCCCGACAATGGATCCTTGTTGTTGTGGGATTTACGGTCCAGTGACAGCGGAGTGTACGTGATGTCGGTTTACTGCGCTGGGGACGACACCGTCAAAGACAACGTGTCGTTAACGGTCCACAACGGGACAGGTAAGAAACCACTGAGCAGGGCGAATGAAGTAGCAATTCCAAAGTATAATCGGGCTAATGAAAAGAGATTATTAAATGGAGGGTAAAACAATCGGAATCCCCCTTGGTGTCGATTCTATCATAAGCCTGATGTCCAAATCGGGGCGCTGAATATCAAGAGGTAAAGGGGCGATAGATCAGAAAGCGCGAGTTTTACCCCGTCCATTTTCACCCCTTCGAGGCTATTGACCGAATTAACGAGAATGTTCGGTAATTGATGGAGTTTATCTGGTAAATGTGTCCGCGAACACATTACGAAATTAGTTAATTTCCCGTTACTAATGCATTATCGTCGCGAAATCTATCATAATTTATTAAAGTAATTCCCCGTTAGTGGGCCTTTGGGTCGTGTTTATCAGGATAATTTTATTTTTAGAAAAGGAGAACTCTACTTCCCCAACTACGCCAACTACGCCATCATCAGTGGGCGAGACGTCTTCCACAACTCTATGGCCCATTTGCCTCGGCGTGATCGTTGTCGTCGCCATCTGCTTGTCCCTGATGATGAGCAGGATGCACAGGGGTAAGTGAAGGATGGTACGGTAGAGATGTCACAAAGTGGTGATGAAGTAGCGAACCGGACAGATGGTATTGGGTGATAAGCAGTTGTATAGAGGAAGGTGAACGACAGGCTTCCGGGATACGGAAAAATAAGCGGTGAATTGAGGAATTGAGGATTGTAGTAGTTGGTCGTCTCGTGGTGGAGGCAGCAGATCGGATTAACTGAAAAAAAAAGGAAGGAGGAGTTTAATGTGTGGCTGAGTTTTTGAATATGGATCTGTTTCTGAGAGCAATCCTATTAGATAAATTAATGTTTGGAAGGGGGCGTTAGGAGATACTGTGGGCGCAAGACCTTTGAGAAATAGGACGGTCAGTGTTTTGTGAAGATGGGAAGCAACGTGAGAAAACATTAAAGTTAAAAACTATGAGAGGAAGGAAAGTAACCCAATGAATTATTTGGAATGATAGTGATTTGAGGAGTTACAAACACAAGAAAATCTGCAGATGCTAGAAATCCAAAGCAACACACACACAAAATGCTGGAGGAAGGGTCTCGGCTCAAAACGTCCACTATTTACTCTTTCCATAGATCCTCCCTGAGCTGCTGAGTTACTCCAGCATTCTGTGTGTTTCTTTGGTTTGGGGAGTAATCTCTAGAGTGCCTCCAGATGTATCCATGGACCAAGTTAAAAATGACTTAGTCGGGGAGAAGTTGTAGACACTAAACGTTTAAAAGAGTTTCGTGGTGGAATTAGAACAGACAGCTTCTCAGTATGGATTAAACTTGATGGGAAAAAAATTGCCAGCTATAGTTAAATGTTGGTGCAGTCGCAAGTCATTATTAAGGGCAAAGCGACATGGCTATTGTGTGAGTGGACCAGTATTAGACTAGAGAGACCTTAGCTCATCAGGTTTAGAAGAGAACAGCCTTGGTGAGGTATGTATCTGGATTCTTTACCATCATTCTTCATAGTTAGAGCAGTGAGGATGACTCCAGAGGCTGCATTGTGTTCTTTGTGTAAGATGTGGGAACTACAGGAGACCTCCAGCCTCCTGGATAACAACATTGGTACTGAGCTGCAACTCCTCAGGCAAAGAGTTAAGGACTGAAACTGCAGGTTGATTACCTTCAGCTCACAAGGGAGACTGAGGAGATGATAGGAGGAAATCTGCAGATGCTGGAAATTCAAACAACAACACACACAAAATGCAGGTGGAACACAGCAGGCCAGGCAGCATCTATAGAGAGAAGTACTGTCGACGTTTCGGGCCGAGACCCTTCATCAGGACAAAACGTTGACAGCGCTTCTCCCTATAGATGCTGCCTGGCCTGCTGTGTTCCACCAGCATTTTGTGTGTGTTGTTGAGGAGATGATAGATAGGTTGCTATAGGGAGGTAATCACCCATAAGTTGCAGGAGGCAGGTAAATGGATGACCATCATGCGAGGGAAGGGAAATGAGCAGCCAGCACAGAGTACCACTCTGGCCATTTCCCACAGTAGAAAGTAATAGGTAATTCCCCCTCAATAATAAGTTGAGGGGGAATGACCTACCGGGAGTGTGGGGGATCCAGGGCAACAGGGCTTCTGGCACTGTGTCACATAAGGGAAGGAGAACAGGACTGTACTGTGGACACAATAGAGAAACTTGATTGGTATGATACAGTGCAGGTGCAAGGTGAGAACCATCTCAGATCAGGTCGATGACATCCTAACGGGGAAGGGTGAGTAGCCAGAAACCTTGCAACATATTGGCATCAATGACATAGGTAGGAAAATCAAAGAGGTTCTGAAGGGAGGTTTTAGTGCACGGGATAGACAGCTGAAAAGTAGGACCTTGTGTGGGAATCTCTGGGTTGCTGCCTCTGCCTCACATCAGTGAGATTAAGAATAGGATGATTTGGTAGAGGATTGTGTGGCTGAGAAACTGTTACAGGGGGAAGGGTTTCAGATTTCTAGATCATTGGAATCTCTTCTGGGGAAGGTACAACCTGTACAAAATGGACAGGTTACACTTCAACCTGAGGGGGACCAATATCCTTGCAAATCTACTGGTTTGCTAGAGCTGTTGGAAAGGATTTAAACTATTTTAGCAGGAGGGGGCTGGGAACTGGAGTGATAGGGCTGAGGACAGCGTTGCTGGTTTGCAAGCAGAGGCAATGTGTAGTGAGACAGTCAGGAAAGGCAGGCATATGACTGGGCAAAATTGCAGTCAGTGGGATGTGTTGCAGTGCAAAGGGGGACAACATCAAAAACAGTAATGCATATAGGACTGAAGGTGTTATATTTGAATGTACACTGTGTACAGAAGAGCTGGGGTCTTGGAGTTCTAAGACGCTAGCCTTCTGGGCAGGCCACAGAACACCTGGGCAGGGCACAGAACACCCAGGCAGGACACAGTGGCCTGGGCAGGTCACAGGGATCCTGGGCAGGACACAGGGCACAACCTGACAGAGGCAAGGCAAGGGACAGAACCAGATAGAGGCTAGGTACAAGGGGCTAGTCTCCTGGGCAGGGCACAGAACTCCCAGGCAGGACACAGAGGCCTCAGCAGGTCACAGGGATCCTGGGCAGGATGCAGGGTACAACCCAACAGAGGCAAGGCAAGGACAGAACCCACCACAGGGCAACAGCAATCTGGCCTGGCTTACCCAACAGAGGCAGGGACAGGAAGGGGCAGAACCAACCACAGGGCAACAGCAATCTGGCCTGGCTTACCCAACAGAGGCAAGGGATAGGAAGGCATCTTGGTCTGGGGTGGTTCCAAGACTCAAGGTGGCCAGAAGACTTGGGCAGGCTACAGAACAGCCAAATCCATGCCTCACTCAACAAACTTAACTTTCAACATCAGGCACTCCAAGCAGAGACTGACAGAACAACCCCCCAACTATATTTAATCCCAGAGCCCCTTATATTCACAGCCAACTGATGAGCATCAAATGCAGATGCTTGAGTCCAAATGAACCAAGATGAGCCTGAGGTGCAACTGTTTGAGACCAAGCCGAAGCGAGGGACAGTCAGATGACCCGGATTCCGGAGTACGCGGACCGGACCGTAAACCGGAATGCGGACTTCAGACAGGACCATGACAGAAACATCTTCTCCATATCCACTCTATCAAGGCCTTTCACCATTTGATAAGTTTCAATGAGGTCACCCCTCATTCTTCCGAATTCTAACCAATATAGGCCCAGAGCCATCAAATGTTCTTCATATGACAAGCTGTTCAATCCTGGAATCATTTTCATGAATTTCCTTTGAACACTCTCCAGTTTCAGCACATTGTTTCAAAGATAAGGGGTTCAAAACTGCTCACAATACTCTCCCAGTGTTTTATAAAATCTCAACGTTACATCCTTAATTTTATATTCCAGTCCTCTTGAAATGAATGCTAACATCACATTTGCCTCCCTCACCACAGATTCAACCTGCAAATGAACCTTTAGGAAATCCTGCACAAGGACTCACAAGTCCCTTTGTGCTTCAGTTATTTTGTATTTTCTCTCCATTTGGAAAAAGGTGAACCCTTTCATTCTTCTACCAAACTGCATGACCTACTCTAGCCGACACGGTATTCCATCTGCCACTTCTTTGTCCATTCTCCTAATATGTTTAAATCCTTCATTAGCCTCTCTACTTATTCAAAACAACCTGCCTCTACAAATAGAGGAGAGAGTAGATATTGGGCCACTGTAAAATGATGCTGGAGTGGTAGTAATGGAGGATAAGGAAAGGGTGGGTTAGCAGAATCAGTATTTTGCATCAATCTTCATCGTAAAAAACATTAGCATATACTAGAAACTCAAGAGTGTCAGGGAGAGAAGTGGGCATAGTTGTTTTTACTACCGAGAAGGTACCTGGGGAACTGAAAAGTCTCAAGTTAAAAAAGTCACCTGGACCAGATGGACTACACCCAAAGGTTCAGAAGGAGATAGCTGAAGACATTGTGGAGACATTAGTAATGATCTTCCAAGAATCACTATATTCTAGGATCATTCCAGAGGACTTCAAAATTAAAAATGTCACTCACCCTTCAAGAAGGGAGGGAGGAAGAAGAAAACAAATTTTAGGGCAATTAGTCCACTGTAAGTGGTTGGGAAGATGCTGGAGTCGATTACTAATGTTGAGATTTCAGGCTACTGGAGGCACATGATAAAATAGGCCAAATATAGCAGCATATACACGGGAGAATCAGTGTATGTTGTGAACTTGGATTTTCAGAAGGCCTTTGTCAAGATGCCACACACGAGGCTGTGTAACAAGAGCTCGTGTTATTACAGGAACAATAATAGCATGGATAAAGAATTAGCTGATTGGCAGGAGGCCAAGAGTGGGAATAAAGGAAGCCTTCTGTGATTGGCTGCCAGTAACCAGTGATGTTCCACAGGGGTAGTTGTTGGGACCACTTCTTTTTACATTATATATCAATGCTTTGGATAATGGAATTGATGGCTTTTTGGCCAGGTTTATGGATAATATCAAAATAGTTGGAGTGGCAGGTAGTGTTGAGGAAGTATGGGGGCTATAAAAGAACTTGGACAGTAAGGAAAATTGGCAAAGAACTGGCAAATGGAATAGTATGTTCAGAGTTGCATGGTCATGCACTTTGGTAGAAGGAATAAAAGCTAAGTCTATTTTCTAAAAAGGGACTTGGGGTCCTATTGCAAGATTCCCTAAAGGTTAACTTGCTGGTTGCAGTGGCGTTGGGGCATAATGTTTGCAATGCCGTTAAATGTATCCATGGATCATGTTAAAAATAACTCAGTCGGGGAAAAGCTCAGAAGGGTTTCGTGGTGGAAAAAGAGCAAATAGTTTATCGCTGTTGATTTAAAAAGATGGGTAAAAGTCTCCTGATAAGAGTGTAGTTAGGCTATATGAGTAATATGGTTTGAGACAATGTGTCGCCCATCTGAGAATTTTTAATTGTAGAAGTGTGGCTATGTAGCAGCTGTGAGAAATGGTAAAAAGCCACGTCGTGGAGAACATGGAGCTGGAATTAGGCCAAAATGTATCTAAGGTGGAGGGGAACTTTGCTTATGCAGGGTGTCCTGTATATGATAAACCTCTAGAAGTGCAGAGTGGTTGTGTAGAAGTGGGCATATCATATGCAGAAGTTCTTCACAAAACAGGTGTCAGTGGCAATAGGATCTATTAACATCCAGAATACAGATAGGTTACAGTCGGTATCTGAAGTGCAGGATTTTATAACATTGGATTCGTTGACTCTTGATAAACTAAAATTAGCTAATTTATAGCAGATGTGGTACATTATACTGCAGAAGCTAAAAACTGGTCAGAAAAAAATAATTTTACAGCGGCAGAAATACCTGAAGATGAAAGACTTAACACTAGAGATTATTAATAGTGCTTCACCAGGAGTGCTAAATAATATTCAGTTTCAATGAAGAGATCATGATGTTCTCAGTTTTTCGATTTTTTAATTTTTTTTTCTTTTTCCTTTTATCAGGATGGAATGCTATAATCTGGTTAGGTAATGGTCAGTACATTTTAATGCTCATTGTACTATGTGGGGTTGTAGTGACACAATTCTGAAAGGGAAGTTGGAGGAAGAATTTCTGCAAGAAAATTATTTGGTATGCTTGGATGATACTCTTATTTCTATTTGTTGCGTCATGACTTTCTGCAGACACAAAATGATGGTGTCTGGCACAGCGGGCCAGGGAGCATCTCTGTAACGAAAGGAACCGTCTCAGCCCAAAAAATAGACAATACTTTTCCCCCATAACTGTTGCCTAAGTCGCCGAGATAGTCCAGCATTTTGTGTGTATTCATCTAGATATCCAGCGTCTGTTGTTGCTCTGTATCATCGCCTTCTGTAGGACTTATACAGGATTCACTTAGTTTTCAACTGAAACACTGCACAATGTCAGAAGAAGTTCTGCTGATGACTAAACTGTCTTGCGACAGGTTGTAAAGCAGACGCAACAGAAAAGATTGACCATTCCAATGGAGCTTCACGGGAAGAGCTGGATGAGGTAAGTGGGCAATGAACTGGAAAGTGGTCAAATCACTGACAAAAATATAATCTGCATTTCACTTGTGTCTAGTATTTTGGCCATTATTGAAAGAATCGTGTCTTCATTCTAGGCCCCAGTTTGCGTGATGGACTAGTTTAGTTTCGGAAAGTCTGAAAGGTCTTAAAGTGATACGACAGGAAAACAGGCTTGTCGCCAACCGAATCTGTAATGACCACAGACAACCTACATTCGTCCCAGTTTGTTTTCTCTGTCCATATTCTCTTTAACTCTTCCTCCCTCCACCCACTGTCACTCACGTACATATGGGGAGAAATTTATTGTCATGTTCTGGTCCGAAGTCCGCATTCCGGTTCATGGTCCGGTCAACGGACTCTGGACTCCAGGTGCTCCGGCTGTCCCTTGTTTCGGTTGGACTGAATCACAAGCACCTGATGTTCATCTTGTGGGAATATAAGTGGCCCTGGGATTGACTGTGGTTGGGGGGTCGTCTTGTCAAAACTCCCTGGGAACAAACGGCCAGTGGAAGGTTAGAACAGCCACTTGCCATCTTTAGAAAAGCGTTGGAGAACCATTGCTTCTTGGAGCCTTGCTGTCGGTAGTCGGAGCTGTCATTACGGTAAGGATTCGGCCGTTTCCCGGGCCAGATGGGTGGCCGTCAGCCACTTCGAGCTAGGTAGGGATCCGGTTGTTTCCGTAGCTAGCCAAGTTTGCTGGCCGTAACTGCGACTCGGAGCAGCTCCGATGCGGAGATGGAACTGTCTGTCGTTCTTCGGTGTTTGTCTCTTCCTGTCCTCGCCTCCATGGGGAAAGTCAGGCCGTTCTGCCGTTACCCGACGGATGGACCTGCCTCACCTTGGTGTGGAGTCCCGGCTTGTCGAAGGATAAGTCCCAGTTCTATGTCTATGTACTACCCAGTCTCATGTTAACGTCTTGTTAAAGAGGAGTCCCGGCTTGTCGAAGGATTAGTTCCGGCTCTTTGTTGATGTATAGTTCCTAGTCTGCCTCCAAGCTCCAGACTCTGAGTTACCCAAGCCTTAAGCTCCAAGAACCCAAGCCTCAAGCTCCAAGAACCAAAGCCTCTCTTCAATGCATTCATTATATCCTCAAAATATACTCCAGTAACTTTGTCAAACGGGACCTTTCCTTCTATGCTGCTATGGTCTTAGAGAACCGTTTGTATCTAGACATCTTGCTATTTCATTAATGATAGCTTCAGGGATATTCTTGACTACCATCTATAGGCCAACTGGTCTATAGTCACCCTCCTTTTGCCTAAATACTGTTTGTTAAACGGTCGTGTGACTATCACTGACTTCAAATCTTCCAGAACCTACCTGGTGTCCGGAGAATTTTGTAAAACTCCCTCAAACGTCTGCTATTAATACCGCCATTAGTTTCAGCACCATAGGATTCATCCGTTTAGAACCAAGGCGCGTATAAACCTTATGGCCCACTTGTTTGTTCATCGCCTCCTTAAAATGACAGCAATTGTATTGTGGTCTTGCCATACAATCATATCCATCACATCTCTTTCGGTCATGTTAGATGCGTCATTCACTGCGAAGACTAATACAAAGAGAAACGCAGAAAGAACATGGAAACTCCACACAACAGAACTGAGAGAGGGGTGGGGACAAGTGGACTGAAGCTTTAACAGCTGCAACATTCTGCCACCCTAAATCAAATCCCAGTGCCCTTCTTCCCAATGTCAATGTCAACCCTGGAGAATTCAACACTGATGCTATAGAGAAACTCTTTAGGCTTCACTTTTAGCATGTGTGAATTCTGGTCATCTCATTCCAGGAAAGCTGTAGAGGTGTTGAGGAGAGCACAGAAATGGTTTACTAGCATGCTGTCTGGATTAGAGGGCACATGCTATATGGAGAGGTTAGACAGCTTGATTTGCTTTCCCTGGAATGTCAGAGGTTGATAGGAGTTTTTAAAGTTATAAGTGGCATACATCAGGTAGGTACCCAAAGTCCTTTTCTCACACCAGAAATGTTAATTACAGGAGGGCATATATTTAAGGTGAGAGGGAGAAAGTATAAACGAGATATGTGGGGCATGGTTTTACATAGAGAGTGTTTGATGCCTGGAACTCTGGGGCGTTATTAGGTATCAGATATTTTAGTGATGTAGGAGGCCGTTAGATAGACACAATAATGTGCAGGAAATGTGCTGGGCATGAAGGAATTATAATATACAAGAGACCATCAAACTCGAATGAGTCAACGGCGGTAGAAGTAGACAAACCATTTGCTTTGTTCTTGCCATGTGGCTAAAGAAATGAAGGGTGCATTTTGAGAAGCTGCTCCGTAAATTCATTTTTTTTTTCTAGCTGTCTAGTTGACTGCTTTTGGAATAGTGCTATATAGTGAATGCCTTGATGCTCCTAATAACCTGATGAACTGGAGATTATTTCCAAATGAGAAGGCATTTTTGAGCTGTTCCTTGGCACGAAAGGACATATAGGTTTATGAATATGAGGAGCCTGTGTCTAACCTGATGAACTCGAGCCTGGTAGTGGCTGATTCAGAACAGCAAGTCATTGTTGTTAGCTGCAGAAGAGTAACGATTTGATGCTTGCTTGGACGAGTATAAATGGGAAGCTGATCTGCATTAGCAAGTTAGAAGAAAGCGAAAGAGTTAGAAAGATAACGGTTGAACTGAAAAGGAAAGAACATAATAATGAACAGCTTCAAATTGAAAGCAGCAATAACTTCGAATAGAAATTATCGCAATGAAGACCCTTAGGCTAGGGGCTGGGAGATGAAAGGCCAATCGCTTGCCACGGAAGGTCACATATTAATGTATAGAGAGGTTTCAAAGCGGAGGAGTGGTTTGAGTACGCATGGTTACGGAGGAAATAGTGGAATTCGTGCTTTCTGTTGTTGACCTGTTTTTAACCTGGTTACCTTGATATCAGTTCAGAGATGATAAAGTGCAAGCTTTGATTACCCAAGAGTTGCGTGGTGTATTGTCTAACCTAGACAGGTTGATGATTGGTCAAGAGAATGCAGCGTTCCTGGGTGCACTTCAGAAAAGCATAGAGTCTTCGTATTCTGTTGAACACCCACGGGAACAGGAGGGTATTTAAATGAAAAAAAAGAGGAAAGGGCAAGAAGAACCCAGGGACTCGGAGTATTGGAGATATTACTTTCACATTTTTTGAGAAAATGGCCCGATTAGGACAAGTGTATAGGAAAGGTTGAAAGTAGAGGATGAGCAACCCTGTGCATGTCTTGAGGAAAACAATTAGTGAACAGAATCCAAAGGAATTAGAAGAGATCTGAAGGAAAATAAAAGTTATAATGAGATGTGTGCTGCAAATCAAATTGAAGTGCAGAGAGAAAACCAGAAACTGATAGGAGACATGTGTAAGCGGATGGGAAGAGCTTTAGGGAGGGGAACCAAAGAGCTGGAGAGAGAGATGAGAAAATAAAATAAAATTCTGATGGCGCATGTTCAGGCGAATTGGAGGAACGTCAGTCAGTCTCCGGTTCATTGTGAACACGTCAAACGAGTAAATGGGAAAAGCGAAGAGGACTGTAAATAGAGCACTCAGAAATGTAAAGGAATGGAACCGTCAGTGTTAGGATTTACCGATTGCTATGAATGCCGTGGAAATATCGGTGCTTGAAGAGATCTTCAAACTAATCGAAAAGCTGAAAGGTGAACTGTCAGATCAGAGAGGAGAGATGTGTGTATTTGCTCTGGGTACGGACGGTGACAGTGATGTAGATTGGGGTGATTTTGCTTATGAAGGGTCATACTATAATAGTTAGGACGATGGGGAAAGTGGCCCGCCACTCACTGGATTTTTCCATGATGGTGTCCGTGGTAACAGGGAGAGTTCATGAGACATCAAAACCATGGGAACCGTTTGAAACACCGTATATTACCCGTTTTGACGAGGTCGAATTCAGTGTTTTAGCTGCGAATATTCTAAAATGCGGACTGAGCGACGATCCTCTAGGACATCTCCAGTGCATCAGCAGCAAAGGATAATACATTATAAAGCACAAATGGCTACAGCAGTTAATTGACAGCAGGGGCCCCATTGTGTAGCACGCCTAATATAGGACGGAATTCACAGAAGAGGAAGCCTCTCTTTGACGTGCAAACAAAACAGAGGGAGTTGGAAATGGGACAGGAGGTTATGAGTTCAGTACATCAGCCGAGACCTTTTACAATTCCGAGATTTGTAAGTCTATATGATGTTGTCGGTTGAGCCAGATCATCAATTCATCGAATTCCGACAGTTCCAAGTAAGTTAGGGTGATATCATATTAACCTGCGTAAACCTTTTCGAGCCAACTCAAAGTCCTCTGGTAGTTGTGGTCCATAAGGCTCTTTGTCATAGAATGCACTGGATGGAGATGACGTTTTTAGATTTATATTAGAGGCAATTGACGGTTATGAAAATGAAGTGGCAGTTGTCCCGTCAGTGAGTTGGGCAGCCATTTTCAGTTTGCACCCGGAGGTTAACGATAGTTCACTTCATACTCAGCATCGAGTAGAGAAGGTTAAGACAAGTCTTTCTCTGCATCACCTAAGTCAAAGCAGAAACAATGGATGAGAAACTGGTACGAAACTGCATTCATCACCAGGTGTTCTTGAAACAAAGCGGGAAATTGAAGGGTTAAATGCAGAGGAGATATCTGATAATTAGGTAAGTACGGAAGCTGCTCTTGATGTTTTTCTTTCCAGGTATTCGGGAATAACTGGTGTTCGAATGCGATTATTGAGTTTCCTCGCGAGTATCGTGGCTCTATTGAAAGTCACATGTTGTACAATAAAGTGTATTACGTGTTGCCTATTTGTATATTCAGCTGGATAAATGAAAGGTATGAAGACGAGGGTGGCAACAAATGGTCTATTCTCAATATACACGGAGAAGTCTATTTCCATTCAATCAGACGCTATGGTAATAGACTGCGTGAATGTGGGAGGTGAAATTCTCGAAAAAATTTGTGAAGAACTCAGGACAGATTTTGTAAAGGAAATGAAACTGATATCTGTATATAATCGTGGCAGAGTAACGGTAATATGACGAAAAGATGGGAGTACTAGGATAACGGTGGGAAGTCATATTTTTTATGGTCTTGCTTCAGTGGGAAAAAGCTAATATCTCAAACACGTTCATTATGGTACTGTTGAAGTGGAAACAAATCAGAATGAGATAATTGGTTAGCATGTGCCCCAGGCCATTCAATCCCAGTTGCTCTGGAGCACAAAGATCTTCCCTATAAACTTTACGCGATGATGCAGTCGACAAAAACTGATACCACAATCATTGCCGTGCCAACTGTTAATATTCCTTTGTTGTTTGGTGAGATTCAGACGGTTGTAAGGGGAGCAGGACTTGTATTAGCAGAACTGTAGAACAAATTATTCTACTAGCTCCATATAGACATCTGCACGAATTGTTCAACTTGACATCGCTCCAAAGTCCCAGCTGGTGTGGAATAAGCCTTTAGGATTCTTTCTAACGTGCATTAATTGACAATTTTTACTCACTCTGAATTTAAAACACGAGAGAAGCAATGAGAAAGGCTTATTAAACTCATGGGATTAAGAGACACAGCTGGAGTTTACACTGTAAATACACTAGAGAATGCAGAGCTGATCTCACAATTGGATTCTGTGCAAAAATGAAAGCAAACATATTTAAATTGGAATTGTCAGTATATGGGGAGAGTTAGCAATTACGGTCGATAACAAGTGAATGTAGTTTAAAAATGCTCCAAATTTTGTGCCCCTTGGGAAATGTGAAATTTCTGATTATTGACAAGAGTTCACAATAAACCAATCAGCAGGTCAAGGATGCTGTTTGTACAAACTATGCTTCTTGGTTACTTTTAAATTGGAGAACATGGTACAATTAGAGATTCGCAGGGTTCCCAAATGGATTTCGAATGAAGAGTTAAAGAAATGGGTTGGTACTAACACCGGGCTCTCACTTTCAGAGATTCACCTTGACAAATCATCTTTGTGGTAAATGTAAAAATAGTTCTGAAGCACTGTATATTGGAGCTTGCCTTCATATTCCACACCACAGCAACAACCAAACAACACATTATACAATGTTCAGAATGTTGGGAAATATAATTAATTGAGTTTATATTTCACTTACTAATCCTTCTACGTACGCTATTAAGTAGAGATAATCTACGAAGGGGGCAAATCTGGCTTCCTGTCATTACAAACAAGAATATGGGTTTTGCCCTGAGGATTTAGTTGAGACTAGAGTTACAGATTGTGGGTTTGTTTCTTATAACAATTATTCTCCATCTATTTTGCCAGGCAACACCAGGACGTTCCATAAAATTTCTTTGGTGAGTGATACTTATTAAACTGCTACTTCTAGCTCTAATTACAAGAGGTGTTATTTAGCTTGCAGTTTGATTACTCGAATGTTGTGGTTTCCAATATTTTGAAAAATTGCATTTTGACTGGGAATGTTAACCAAACCATTGTAAAAAGAAACATCTATTCAACTGAATGTACTACATACAATATGTCAATGATACGGCAGATGGCTTACATAGATATGAACCTATTGCTCTTCAACCTGTCACTTATTCTACTACAGAATAGTTAAGAACCAGAATGCAATTGTTATCAGACGATGGGATGAACTATTCAAAACTATTAAAGATCAAGTGGATTTAGCTGATGTTGCTTTGCAGAATCTATCTTTTTGGATCAAATTTTGGAACTGTGGTCTAAATATTACGTAGGAGTCGTATTATTTTACATGTTATTATTGTTCTTCTCTTCGTTCTAAAGATCATTAGAAGTATTATCCTGATTGTTTTTCGATGGTAACTTAAACGGCATTAGTGTTTTCATGTAAAAAACATTCCCCATCAGTCTCTTGTAATTTTCTCTGACATTATACCATGATTTTATCTTTGAGTATTATGTACTTCGATCTAATATTTTATTAACTGCTGTTAAATGCCCAATATATGCTATGAAATTAGATATACTTTATCATGCTTTTTTGATACGTTTTGTACTGGTAATATATATTTAAATATGCTAGAAATGTGATGTTACTTTTTAATCTAATCTTTTTAGTCTAAGGTATTTTGTTAGTATGTTTATCAGTATTATTTAACACCCATAAATGAAATTAGAAGGACGATGACGCCCAACATCTTCGGAAGCAACTCTATTGCTATCTTTGATATCTCTTTTTATTCCGTTTTCAATTCTATTTTGAAGACCTGGCGTTACATGCTGACCTCGGACCTCGGTGCTCGCTCTCGGGGCCTCATGACCGACTGCTTTTCGAAAAGCCAAAGATCCGACCTTGAAGACCAGTACGCCTTCAGTGTGCCGGAGGCGGGCGGATTCAAGGTCGGTGCCGACCCCTGATGCGTCGTGGGAGACGGAAGACCGTAGGCAGCGAGCTGGCTGCTGGCTGTGTGCACGGAGACCCGAGTTCATTGGGCACAGAGTACTGAAAAAGCGACGGAACAGACTTTTAACACCATAAATCAACGAATTGCTTTGTCTCCCCTGTCGCTGTGAAACAGCGACACTTCTTTTTTCCCCTTAGAATAGAGAGAGAGCCTGCGGATTGTCGTATTCCGGTGAACCAGTAATCTTTGGGGTACTGCAAGTCTGTGTCTTTGTTGATGATTTGCTGCACGCTTGAGTGCTCGATGGGACCTGCAGATGCTTTTTTGCTGGTGGGGCAGTTGCTGCTGCGTGTGCGTGGAGGGGGGGGGGGGGGGAGCTGGGGGAACCTTGGGTTTCTAATATTTAACTGTCTTTCATTCTTTGGGGCACTCCTCCATTTTCGTGAATGTTTGCGAAGAAAGAGAACTTCAGGATGTATATTGCATACATTTCCTTGACATTAAATGTACCTTTTGAAGCCTATTGAATGCTATATATTCCTTTTATACTGTATTCACTCAGACATATAAACAACAGTGTGATTCCCAGAAATATCTGTCGATTAAATAGGTGGAGGCGAGAGAGATGTTAGCCATAGAGAAATTAAAATTTGGAAGGAAACATCAAATTGAATGGGTAAAGAACAATAGAAGCAGACAAAGTAGATGACGTTGTTCTTTCTGTGTGTTTGAAGAAATCGTGTTTGCCATTTTGTGAAATTACTCTGTACACTTAAGTTTGTGAACTGTTTGATGAACTGACTCTTGCTCTGGTATAATTTATTCAAAGTAATTAAATATGGCACAAGGAGTTTCTGTCAATGATCTGCTAAACAATACACCTGCTCACCTAACACCCATCAGCCTCCACGTCCAGCACATAATTTTCTGTAATTGCCACCTTCTCCACAGGGATCCCACCACGGTGCACATCCCACGACTCCCCACCCCATTTCCCTGTCACGTTCTGTTTTCCACGGGCATAGTTCCCAACGTCACTCCCTTGTCTATTCGCCCCTCCCTACTGATCTCCCTCGAGGCACTTATCCTTGGAAGCAGAATAAGTGCCATACTTGCTCTAACACCTTTTCCCGCAGGACCATTCAAGGCCTTAAGCAGTTCTTCCTGGTGAGGCAACGCTTCAGCTGTGAGGCTGTTGGGGTACAGTATCAGGTGCTCTCGTTGTGGTTTCCTGTATATGGGAGAGACCCGACGCTGATTGTAAGACCACTTCACCAAGCACCTATGCTCTGTTCGCCAGAAAACAACCGGGATCTCCTGCTGGGCATCCATTTCAAGTCTACTTCCCATTCCTACTCCTACATGCCAGTTCCTGGCCTCGACTACTGTCACAATTAGGCCGCATTCAATTTGGAGGAGCAACACCTTATATTCCTTCTGGCTAGACTCCAACATAATGGCATGAACATCGATTTCTCGAACTTCCCGTCATTTCCTACCCCTCCTTCACCATTTTTCATCCCCATTTTCCTCTCTGACTTTATCTCCATGCCTGCCTATCCCATGCATATGGTGCTCCTCTCCCTTCCCTTCTTCCACAGCCTTCGGTTTTGCCCTATCGGATTCCCTCTTCTCCAGCACCTTTTCTCTTTCACCAGTCAACCTTCCTGCTCCATGCTTTACCACTCACCCTCTCCCGGTTTCACCTAGTACCTACTACCTTGAACTTTTTCCTTGCCTCCTCACATCTTTTTAAACTGACCTCATTTATTTTTCCAGTCCTGAAGTATGGTTTCGATATGAAACCCTGACTATTTATTCGTTGCTGTAGTCTGACCTGCTGAGACTTCCAGCATTTTGTGTGGATTAATTTGATTTCTAACAGCTGCAGCTTTTCTCCTCTCTATTGTTCAGAATTAACCTCTTTATCTCCGCCCAGTGTGTGGCTGACCTATTTTGACTGGTTTTAATAGAACTAAAAAAAAAATCCCCAAAGCAGGAATGTTTGTAGCCAGTCAAATGATGTCGAGTCAATGAGATTAATATGCAGCATTTTTATTTATAAGGTAACAATAAGAAATTTAGGCGCTTCAAATACAAAACATCGAGATCTCCGGAGATGAGCAATCACAAGAAAGTGACGCCTTTCAGGATTTGGGAGAAGTATGATCAGCCAAGAGTTCAACGAGTGATCCGTTATTTCAGTGTTATAAATTGGAGAACTGACCTGCTTGAGCATTGGTACAGAGGAAACAGTTGAATTCATGTTTTTAGTTAGTGGCACAGGATCAACATAGTTATTTTGATATTTGTGCAGAGAAAATAAATTCCGCACTGGGATTAATTAAGCATTGCCTGACCTCGAACGACTGATGTTTGGTTGGCAAGATAGCTTAGGTACCTTGGTGAGACACGCACAAGTTGCGAAAGGTGTTTGCTGACTGTTCAGCACGCCAGATATCTGCATGTGTAGTCGTTTTGGGTGTCTGTATACTAGCATACTTGATTTTGAGAGTGTTTGTGCATTTGTACGAATAAGGCTGAATCTTTGGGTAACAGATTTTTATGTGGAAGCGATTACAATAGGCATAAGAGGCACAAAAGTGTAAGATTGCAGATACATACTCTGTGTCTTTTAAGTTTGTACTGTTTAATGTTTATCCATTTTTTACATTTTTTCTGCAGATTGGGAATTAGTGTGGAGATATTTGAGTGAGAAGTTATACTTAGATATATCTCCTATGATCATACCTGTTGATGTCAGACTGCTTCAGGTCGACAATCCTGATCACGGAACCTGTCGATGATGGTATTATTACGTCCACAAGCCAATCATCATTGTGTTAAAGTAGAGAATTTTGGCTGAGCTGCCCTCAAAGTCACTTATGGGAATTCAAAATTTGGGTCAAATTGATGTAATGATTGAATTTCGCCAGGTGCACCACAGTGATATACATTAGTTCGTTCAAGTGAAATGCCCGAGGAAAATATGGGACTGTACGGCCCAGTGGGAGTACGATGCTACATGAGCAACTACTAGGAACGCTTCTTTAAGGAGAAAATGTGGTAGCGACTTGGAATGGGAGATCGGGAGAGGTGAGAGGCAGTGGGGAGTTTTGTATGTGTTTCTGAGAGCAGACGTAACTGCCATAGATTACGCAATCTGTAAATATCGAGCATATACAATGTTGGACAAAATCCACAGAGATATGACTTATTCTACCTGAGAATGCCGAAGGACAGCCTGAGTTAGCCCACCGGAAAGATTTAGATTTCGGGATAGCAGAGGGGTCGACCTGCCCAGCGTTAATATCATAGGCACGGGAGATCGACCAGAGGAGGGGTAAGAAAAGTTGTATAGTGGATGGAGCTGCTGTGAAATCAAACGAATTTGCTTTGTGTATGAGCAACCTGGACACCTAGCAAGAGAGTGGCAGAACAGACGTAGAAAGGCAAAAGAAATAATTTGTTACATGTGTGGCCTCTCATTCCCTACCGAATGCTGAAAGGACTAGATAGGGTGGATGTAGAGACGATATTTACTATGGTAGGGGTTTCCCGAACTACAGGGCATGAGTGAAAATTGAGAGGCGAACGTTTTGAACAGAGGTAAACATACAGGACAGTACAGGCCCTTCGGCCCACAATGTTGTGTCGACCCTTATTGCTATATTTCTACACTATTTTTGGTTGGTGCGACTCTAACGAAACCCAAATTCCCTCGGGATCAATAAAGTATTTCTGTCTATCTGTCTGTCTAAACCCTGCCTCCTGCATAACCCCCACATTAAATTCCTCCATATACGTGTCTAGTAGTCTCTTAAATTTCACTCTACCGCTGGTTCAGGCAGTGCATTCCACGCACCAACCACTCTCTGAGTGAAAAACCTTCCTCTAATATCCCCCTTTAACTTCGCTCCCCTTACCTTAAAGCCATGTCCTCTTGTATTGAGCTGTGGTGCCCTAGGGAAGCGGTCGCTGGCTGTCCACTCTATCTATTCCTCTTAATATCTCATATACCGCTATCATGTCTCCTCTCATCCTCCTTCTCTCCAAAGAGTAAAGCCCTAGCTCCCTTAATCTCTGATCATAATTCATATTCTCTAAACCAGGCAGCATCCTGGTAAATCTCCTCTGCACCCTTTCCAATGCTTCCACATCCTTCCTATAGTGAGGCGACCAGGACTGGACACAGTACTCCAAGTGTGGCCTAACCAGAGTTTTATAGAGCTACATCATTATCTCCCGACTCTTAAACTCTATCGCTCTATTTATGAAAGCTAACACCCTTTCATAAGTTTTCATAACTATCCTATTACCTGTGAGGCAACTTTCAGGGATCTGTGGACATGTACCCCCAGATCCCTCTGCTCCTCCACTCTACCAAGTATCCTGGCATTATCTTTGCCTTGGAGCTTCTCCTTCCAAAGTGTACCACCTCACACTTCGACGGGTTGAACACCATTTGCAACTTCTCAGCCCATTGCTGCATCCCGTCAATGTCTCTCTGCAATCTTCGGCAATCCTCTACACTATCCACAACAACACCAACATTTTTGTCATCTGAAAACTTGCTAACCCACCGTTCTACCCCAACATTCAGGTTGTTAATAAAAATCACGAAACGTAGAGATCCCAGAACCGATCCTTGTGGGACAACACGCGTCACAACACTCCAATATGAATGTACACCTTCCACCGTGACACTCTGCTTTCTGCAGGAAAGTCAATTCTGAATCCACCTGGCCAAACTTCCATGGATACCATGCCTTCTGACATTCTGAATAAACCATCGTGCGGAACCTTGCAAATGCCTTACCAAAATCCATGTAGATCACATCCACTGCATTGCCCTCATCTATATGCCTGGTCACCTCCTCAAAGAACTCTATCAAGCTTATTAGACGTGATCTTCTCTTCACAAAGCCATGCTGACTGTCCCTGATCAGACTATGATTCTCTAAATGCCCATAGATCCTCTCTCTGAGAATCTTTCCCAACAGCTTTCCCACCACAGACATGAGGCTCAGTTGTCTATAATTACCCGGACTATCTCTACTACCCTTTTTGAACAAGGCAATAACATTCGCCTCCCTCAATCCTCCGGTACCATTCCGGTGGACAACGAGGACATAAAGCTCCTAGCCAGAGGCTCAGCAAGCTCTTCCCTCACCTCATAGAACCATATAACCATATAACAATTACAGCACGGAAACAGGCCATCTCGGCCCTTCTAGTCCGTGCCGACGCTTACTCTCACCTAGTCCCACTGACCCGCACTCGCCCATAACCCTCCATTCCTTTCCTGTCCATATACCTATCCAACTTTACTTTAAATGACAATACCAAACCTGTCTCTACCACTTCTACTGGAAGCTCATTCCATACAGCTACCACTCTCTGCGTAAAGAAATTCCCCCTCGTATCACCCTTAAACTTTCCCCCAACTCTCAAATCATGTCCTCTTGTTTGCATCTCCCCTACTGTCAATGGAAAAAGCCTATCCACGTCAACTCGATATATCCCCCTCATTATTTTAAACACTTCTATCAACTCCCCCCTCAACCTTCTACGCTCCAAAGGATAAAGACCTAACTTGTTCAACCTTTCCCTGTAACTTAGGTGCTGAAATCCAGGTAAAATTCTAGTGAATCTCCTATGTACTCTCTCTATTTTGTTGACATATTTCCTATAATTCGGTGACCAGAACTGCACACAATACTCCAAATTTGACCTCACCAATGCCTTGTACGTTTTTAACATTACATCCCAACTCCTATACTCTATGCTCTGATTTAGAAAGGCCAACATACCAAAAGCTTTCTTCACCACCCTATCCACATGAGATTCCACCTTCAGGGAACTATGCACCATTATTCCAAGATCACTCTGTTCTACTGCATTCCTCAATGCTCTACCATTTACCATGTAGTTCCTATTTGGATTATTCCTACCAAAATGTAGCACCTCACACTTATCAGCATTAAACTCCATCTGCCATTGCTCAGCCCACTCTTCTAACTGGCTAATCTCTGCAAGCTTTGTAAACCTACTTCATTATCCACAATGCCACCTATCTTAGTATCATCTGCATACTTACTAATCCAATTTACCACCCCATCATCCAGATCATTAATGTATATAAAAAAACAACATTGGACCCAATACAGATCCCTGAGGCACACCACTAGTCACCGGCCTCCACCCTGACAAAAAGTTATCCACCACTACTCTCTGGCATCTCCCACTCAGCCACTGTTGAATCCATTTTACTACTTGGATATTAATACCTAACGATTGAACATTCCTAACTAAACAAATCTGAAGTGTGATAGCAGACAACTGCAGGAATCATAAAGTTGTGCTGTTAGGAGATTTTAATATTCCTACAAATTGAATGGGACTCCCATACTGTTAAAGGTCCAGACCGTTTAGAGTTTGTAAAATGTGTTCAGAAATGTTCTCAATATCGATATATAGCGTTAACTACCAGAGAGGATGCAATATTAGATCTGCTGATAGGAAACGAGTTAGGACAAGTGACGGAAGTGTGTGCCGGGAAACACTTTGGTTCCAGTGATCATGACACCATTGGTTTCAACTTTATCGTGGATATAGATAGATGTGGTCCTCGGGTTGAAGTTCTAAACTGGAAAGAGGCCAAATATGAAGAAATGAGAAAGGATCTAAAAAGCGTAGATTGGGACAGGTTGTTCTCTGGCAAGGATGTGATTGGTAAGTGGGAGCCCTTCAAAGGAGAAATTTTGAAAGTGCAGAGTTTGTATGTTCCTGGCACGATTAAAGGCAAAGTGAATAATAATAAGGAACCTTGGTTCTCAAGGGATATTGGGATTCTGATAAAGAAGAAGAGAAAAATCTATGACATGTATAGGAAACAGGGAGCAAATAAGGTGCCTGAGGATTATAAAAAGTGCAAAAAATTCCTAATAAAAAAATCAGGAGGGCTAAAAGAAGACATGATGTTGCTTTGGCAGTCAAGATAAAGGATAATGCAAAGAGCTTCTACAGAAAATTTGAGCAAACGGATAGTAAGGAATAAAATTGGTCCTCTTGAAGATCAGAGTGGTTGGCTATGCATCGAACCAAAAGAAATGGGGGAGAAGTTAACTGTTTTTTTTTTGCGTCTGTATTTACTAAGGAAACTGGCATAGAGTCAATAGAAACGAGGCAAACAAGTAGTGAGGTCATGGAACTTATAGAGATTGAAGAGGAGGAGTTTCTTGCTATCCTGAGGCATATCAGAGTAGATAAATCCCCAGGACCGAGCAGGGTATTCCGTCGGACCTTGAGGGAGACTAGTGTTGAAATTGCAGGGGCTCTGGCAGATATATTTAAAATGTCGTATTTACGGGTGAGGTGCCGGAGGATTGTGGGGTAGCTCATGTTGTTCCTTTGTATGAAAAAGGCTCTGAAAGTAATCCGGGAAATGATAGGCCGGTACGTTTGACGTCAGCAGTAGGTAAATTATTGGAAGGAGTACTACAAGTACTTGGATAGACAGGGACTTATTAGGGACGTGGTAGGTCATGTTTAACAAATCTATTAGATTTTTTCGAGGAGGTTACCAGGTAAGTGGATGTAAGGAAGACAGTGGATATTGTCCACATGGACTTCAGTAACGCCTTTGACAAGGTCCCGCATGGGAGGTTAGTTAGGAAGCTTCAGTCTCTAGTCATACATGGTGAGGTAGTAAAATGGATTAAACATTGGCTCAGTGGGGGAAGCCAGAGAGTGGTAGTGGAGGATTGCTTCTCTGAGTGAAGGCCTGCGACTAGTGGTGTGCGACAGGGATCAGTGCTGGGTCCATTGTTATTTGTCATCTGTAGCAACGATCTGAATGATAATCTGGTAAATTGAATCAGCAAATTTGCTGATAATACAAAGATAGGAGGTGTAGTGGACAGTGAGGAAGTTTATCAAAGCTTACAGAACGATTCGGACCAGTAGCAAAATGGGCGGAGAAATGGCAGATGATGTTTAATAGAGACAAGTGTGAGGTATTGCATTTTGGAAGGACAAACCAAGGTAGAACATACAAGGTACATGGTAGGGCACTGAGGAGTGCAGTAGAACAGAGGGCCTAGGAATACAGATACAAAATTCCCTAAAAGTGTTGCACAGGTAGATAGAGTTGTAAAGAGAGCTTTTGGTACATCGGCTTTTCTAAATCAAAGTACTGAGTATAAGACGTAGGATGTTATGGACAGGTAATATAAGGCATTGTTGAGGCCGAATTTGGAGTTATTGTGTGCCGTTTTGGTCTCCAAATTATAGGAAGGATATTAATAATGTTGAAAGAGTGCAGAGAAGGTTTACAAGGATGTTGCCGGGATGTGAGAAACTGCGTTACACAGAAAGTTTGAATAGGTTGGGACTTTATTCCCCGGAGCGTAGAAGAAAGAGGGGAGATTTGATAGAGGCATATAAAATTATGATGGCGATAAATAGAGTGAATGCAAGCAGGCTTTTTTTTTCCACTGAGGCTAGGGGAAAAAAAAAACAGAGGACATGGGTTAATGGGGAAGGGGGAAAGGTTTAAAGGGAATATGGGGGGGGGGTGCTTCTTCGCACAGAGAGTGGTGGGAGTGTGAATTGAGCTGCCAGATGAAGTGGTAAATGCGGGCTCACTTTAAACCATTCAGAAAAACGTGGACAGGTACATGGATCAGAGGTGTATGGAGGGGTATGGTCCAGGTGCAGGTCAGTGGGACTAGGCTGAAAATGGTTTGGCACAAACAAGAAGGGCCAAAAGGCCTGTTTCTGTGTTGTACTGTTCTATTGTTCTATCGACTACATGTCCATAGTACATTTCCCTGCAGAAACATCATCCCAATTCACACCCACAAGTTCCAGCTTTATAGCCTCATAATTTGCCCTTCCCCCATTAAAAAAATTCATGTTCTCTCTGATTTTATCCTTTTCCATGATAATGCTAAAGGCCAGGGAGCTGTCGTCACTGTCCCCCAGATGCACACCCACTGAGAGATCTGTGACCTGAACCGGTTCGTTACCTAATACCCCCACCCGCCCCCCCCCGCCCCTGCCCCCGCCAGCCGGCCTGTCAACATACTGTAACAGGAATCCGTCCTGGACACACTTAACCAACTCTGCCCCGTCTAAACCATTGGAATTAATCAGTTGCCAAACAATATTAGGGACGTTAAAGTTACCCATGATAACAACCCTGTTATGTTTGCACCTTTCCAAAATCTGCCTCCCAATCTGCTCCTCGGTATCTTTGTTGCTACCAGGGGGCTTATAGAATAATCCCAATAGAGTAACTTCTCCCTTCCTGTTCCTGACTCCCAGACATACTGACTCAAAAGAGGATCCTGCTACATTACACACACGTTCTGTAGCTGTAATAGTATACCTGACCAGCAATGCCATCCCTCCTCCCCTTCGCCCCCTCCCCCATCTCTTTTAAAGCACTGAAATCCAGGAATATTGAGAATCCATTCCCGCCCACCAAGTGCCAGCCAACTCTGTAATGGCCACTACACCATAATTCCATGTATGCATCCAAGCTCTCAGTTCATCACCTTTGTTCCTGATGCTTCTTGCATTGAAGTACGCACCCATTAGCCTTTCTACCTTACTACCTTTACATCATTTATAGAAACATAGAAACATAGAAAATAGGTGCAGGAATAGGCCATTCGTCCCTTCGAGCCTGCACCGCCATTCAGTATGATCATGGCTGATAATCCAACTCAGAACCCTGTACCTGCTTTCTCTTCATACTCCCTGATCCCTTTAGCCACAAGTGCCATATCTAACTCCCTCTTAAATATAGCCAATGAACCGGCCTCAACTGTTTCCTGCGGCAGAGAATTCCACAGATTCACCACTCTCTGTGTGAAGAAGTTTCTCCTCATCTCGGCCCTAAAAGGCTTCCCCTTTATCCTTAAAGTGTGATCCCTCGTTCTGGACTTCCCCAACATCGGGAGCAATCTTCCTGTACCTAGCCTGTCCAATTCCTTTAGAATTTTATATGTTTCAATAAGATCCCCCCTCAATCTTCTAAATTCCAGCGAGTATAGGCCTAGTCGATCTAGCCTTTCTTCATATGAAAGTCCTGCCATCCCAGGAATCAATCTGGTGAATCTTCTTTGTACTCCTTCTATGGCAAGAATGTCTTTCCTCAGATTAGGGGACCAAATCTGCACACAATACTCCAGGTGTGGTCTCACCAAAGCCTTGTACAACTGCAGTAGAACTTTCCTGCTCCTGTACTCGAATCCTCTTGCTATAAATGCCAACATACCATTCGCCTTTTTCACCGCCTGCTGTACCTGCATGCCCACTTTCAATGACTAGTGTACAATGATACCCAGGTCTCGTTGCACCTCCCCTTTTCCTAATCGGCCACCGTTCTGATAATAATCTGTTTCCCTGTTCTTGCCACGAAAGTGGATAACCTTACATTTATCCACATTAAATTGCATCTGCCATGAATTTGCCCACTCACCTAACCTATCCAAATCACACTGCATCCTCTTAGCATCCTCCTGACAGCTAACACTGCCGCCCAGCTTTGTGTCATCCGCAAACTTGGATATGCTGCATTTAATTCCCTCGTCTAAATCATTAATATATATTGTAAATAACTGGGCTCCCAGCACTGAGCCTTGCGGCACCCCACTAGTTACTGCCTGCCATTCTGAAAAGGTCCCATTTACTTCCACTCTTTGCTTCCTGTCTACCAACCAGTTCTCTATCCACATCAATACCATACCCCCAATACCGGGTGCTTTAAGTTTGCACATTTATCTCCTGTGTGGAACCTTATCAAAAGACTTTTGAAAATCCAAATTAACCACATCCACTGGTTCTCCCCTATCCACTCTACTAGTTACATCCTCAAAAAATGCTATAAGATTCTATTCTGTTCTACTCTATTCGGCATCTCTTTCCTCAAAGCTTCTTTATATGTTAGATCTGGATTTACTCCATGCACTATACTTACCGTTCTCGCATTAACTTCATCCTCCTCCACCTCACTATCTTCTCTAACACTCTGGTTCCTCTCCCCCTGCAAATCTAGTTTAATCCACCCGGAGCAACACTAGCAAACCTTCCTGTAAGGATGTTACTCCCCTTCAAGTTCAAGTGCAACCCGTCCCGCCAGAACAGGTCCCATCTTCCATGGAACAAGGAGGATTTTTTAAAGCCAGAAGCTAGTAAATATGTGGAATGCTCTGTGACACACTACGGTGGGGGCCACGTTATTTCGTATATTTAATGCAGAAATTGATCGTTTCCTGATTGGTCAGGGCATCAAAGGATATGACGAGAAGTCAGGTGTAAGGGGCTGAGTAAAATCCGGATTGAGCAAAGATGGAATGGCAGAGAAGACTCGATCTGCTGAATGGCCTAATTCTGCTCCTATGTCTTATGATCTTATGGTCTTATGGCATAGTAGCAGGCAGTGTCCTATAAAGGACGAAGTTGTGACAGTCACACACCAAAGCAGGCAGAGTCCACAGCAGCGTCCATTGCTGATCAGCTTATAGAGAGTGAGGTCATCTTCGCTGTCAAGCAAACGGCTGGCAGCATCTCTGTTGCTAGTGGTGGTCACACAACCAAGTGAACAAAAGTTTTTTTTAGGGGTCCGGTAATACGATATATTAGTGAGGTCTACAGTATCGACAACTCTCTACCTGTGCTCAAGACTGGAAAGTCAATTTACATTAACAGCGCTGGAGCTAAAACTATGAGGGCAGAGTAAAGTGAGTCTCTGGTTCTTGAGATAGAGCGAGTGTAGATTTCTGCAGGCAATTCTAACCAAAGCAATTGCCGCTGCTGGTGCCCTGAATGATTTTTAATACTTGCAAGAAGCGCCCTCAGTTCCAAATTTTTCCAATGTTGAATATACGCGTATGCGACACTTCATTAGCAAAGAGTAAACATGCATCCATCGGTCCCCAGTCCCAAACTGCCACAAACAATCTAGGAACTCATTCCCTTAGATTTTTTTCCATGACCCCCCCCCCCCCCAATGTGTCAAGTTACCATAATAAACATAGTAAACGCGCGAAACAGAATACAAAGCAAATAGAAAAGAGATGCATTCCCCTACTGGAATGTTGAAAGAATCAAGGTACTGTTATGGCGATAGGCATTCTAAATAAGACGGGTGCTGCTATAAACTCAAGGAAGGGAGAAATACCATGGACAATATAGGGATATCAAGCATGTCTGAACCACAGGCCGGACAACATGGCTCACAGAGACACTACAACCCCAAGCAGATATACCTGAAAGAACAACGATGATGAATCATGTCAGGATGCCCAGGGTAAGAGTCAAACACAGTCAAGAGTGATAAAAGAAGTGCAGGTGCCTGTACAGGGAGCAATAATTAAAAAAAGGATACACAAAAACGGGGATGTATGTTGCAGAAAGAGAATGAGAGTGCAGATCATGGAGCAAAGACGGCAACAGAAGAACATGATACATCAGTAACAAACTACTAGAGCCAGTTTTGTAAGACTATATGAGCAAAAACGCAGCAACATCTTGCTGATCAGTGAAAGTCAGGAGAGGAGAAAATAGCCCTCCCACAACTGGATGATCAAGTCATGGTGAAGGAGCTGCCTGAAGAAGGAGGGTTTTCCCCCGTATGTATAGGATCCCGGATGACGCATCTGACAAATGACCCCAGCGAGACAGCCACTGGAATCACTGGAATCAGGTTAAACCGTATGACTGTCCTTCAGGCGCCTTCACAGGCAGACCAAAGGATTAAGTTCATCTATTAACAGTGTCACTGCAGGGAAACTAAGTGGTATACACCAGGCTGCTGCGTAGTATCTGACCACTCCTGATGGAATTATGGAATTGGACTCACAGATGTAAGAAAACGCAAATACAGAAGAGAGAGAGAGAGAGAGAGAGAGAGAGAGAGAGAGAGAGAGAGAGAGAGAGAGAGAGAGAGAGAGAGAGAGAGAGAGAGAGAGAGAGAGAGAGAGAGAGAGAGAGAGAGAGAGAGAGAGAGAGAGAGAGAGAGAGAGAGAGCAACACCGAATGGTGAATACATTTTAAAGTGTAACTGTAGCTAAAACTATGAAGGCAGAGTAAAGTGAGTCTCTGGTTCTTGAGATAGAGCGAGTGTAGATCTCTGCAGGCAATTCTAACCAAAGCAATTGCCGCTGCTGGTGCCCTGAATGTTTTTTAATACTTGCAAGAAGCGCCCTCAGCTCCAAAGTAGCTGCGTAGATCAGAACAGAAAGATATTGGGCATGGAGGAAAGAAAAATGGAGGGTTGTGGGGTAGTGTTGGTTTAGTACTTTTTTTTAAAGGATTATATGGGTCGGCACAACATGGAGTGCTGTAATGTTCTATGGTTCTATGATTCTTTGGTAAAATAGATTGGACAGAATCCGAGGTAACACAGAGAAATCAGGTTCCACACACTCGATAGTGAGGTAGACCGAAAAGGAGCGAATAAATCTCACATCGAGCTTGGATGCCAGGCACCTCAGCTGAATGTATGGTGAACACAAATAAGCTGTGTCCTTTCAGTGGTTCGGCCAGCAATCGAAAGGACACAGGGGAGGGGATACCACCAGGCCAACTCCTAGCAGCTATCCAAATAAAGACAAGCCAAAATCCTCCTGCAGATCGATCAAAAATACTAGTTGTCAGGATCATTCTGATGTATTCTATTATATCATGAAAAATGAACCGTTGCCTGTCTAACTGAATCAAATTTACTTTCATCTTTCAGACAGCCAGTTATGGATGTTAGATAGTGTAGATGTAGGCACATGTAGGTTAATATTTGGGGGAAGGATCGGAAGTGATGGGCATTTTCGTTACTCCACTTATTCAAACCCTCCTTAAAGTTTGGACTTCCCGGGGCAGATTTCTGTTTAGACTCCAAGTAGAGAGTATAATTAAGGAGTAATCGACTGTTATGTGAATATAGCAGATACAATTTCAAACAAGAACCAGCCTTCTATTCATTATTTATAAATGTATGTAAGTTCTGCAAGCCTTCAGTATATTTCATTGTCATTGCAAAACAGTAAATTGAAGTTTTTGTTAATTGTCTTTACATCAAGGAAGGCAGATGCCAAAATTATTTGCACTGTTATGACTTCAGTGCGATAGTATCAGACCAGGCAGATATAGTCACTTTAAATATCAACCAAGTATAGGCAATCAATAGTTCTGAGCACTTACCATATTTGTGTACAGAGAGACCGTTCAGGTAACATTGAATATAGATGCTGTCTCTCTGTCACAGAAACAAAGAAACATAGAAAAACTCCAGCACAATACAGGCCATTCGGCCAACAAAGCTGTGCCGAACATGTCCCTACCTTAGAAATTGCTAGGCTTACTCATAGCCCTCTATTTTTCTAAGCTCCATGGACCTATCCAAAAGTCTCTTAAAAGACCCTGTCGTAACTGCCTCCATCACCGTTGCTGGCAGCCCTTTCCACGCACTCTGAGTAAAAAAACTTACACCCGATATCTCCTCTGCACCTACTCCCCAGCACCTTAAACCTGTGTCCTCTTGTGGCAACCATCTCAGCCCCGGGAAAAAAGCCTCTAACTATCCACACGATTAATGCCTCGCATCATCTTATACACCTCTATCAGGTCACCTCTCATCCTCCGTCGCTCCAAGGAGGAAAGGCAGAGTTCACTCAACCTATTCTCATAAGATATGCTCCCCAATCAAGGCAACATCCTTCTAAATCTCCTCTGCACCTTTTCTATAGTTTCCACATCCTTCCTGTAGTGAGGCGACCAAAACTGAGCACAGTACTCCAAGTGGAGTCTGATCAGTGTCCTATATAGCTGCAACATTACCTCTCTAATCCGAAATTCAATTCCACGATTGATTAAGGTCAATACACCATACACCTTCTGAACCACAAAGTGAACCCGCGCAGCTGCTTTGAGCGTCCTATGGACTCGGACCCCAAGATCCCTCTGATCCTCCACAATGCCAAGACTCTTACGATTAATATTATATACTGCCATCATATCTGACCTACCAAAATTAACCACCCCACTTATCTGGGTTGAGATCCATCGTCTGTCCGTTTAGAAACGGGTAAAGTTTTGTTTGTTCTGATAGAGTTCATGCCCATGCACTTTCCGACGTTATTTTTAATGGCCACTTCTTTGCCCGTTATCCTAATCTGTTCAAATCGATCTGCAGTCACATTGCTTTCTGAACACTATCTAGCTCTCCGCCAGTCTACGTATAGTCCGCAAATTTGGCCACAAAGCCATAAATTTCGTTGTCCATACCATTGACATATGAGGTTAAAAGGATTGGATCCAACAGCGACCTCTGAAGTGTTCCTCAAGTCACCGTCAGCCAACCAGAAGAAGGCTTCCTTCAGTCCCACCGATTTCCTCAGACCTTTCAACTTCCCAAGCAGTTTCTCCCGAGTAATATGAAGTGCAATCAATTTTGCCTCCTGCCAATGTCGAAATTTCTGGCACATTGCTGGCATGTTCCACAATGAAGACAGAAGCAAATTATTTATAAGCCAAACAGCTAATCTTCCATTCATGTGAGTATCTTTCCTGTAACCTCTTGGGTTGTTAACTTGTTAATCAGCCTTGTCAAAGGATTTCTTAAAATTCAAGAACACAAATTCCACCAATTCTTCATTGTCTACCCTGCATGTTACTCCTTTAAAAACTTTCAACAGCTTTGTCAAGCCAAGTTTTCCCTTAAGGAAACAATGCTAACTTTGTTCTATTTTATCATGAGCCTCCAAGTATATAAGACCTCATCCTTAATCACAGCCTCTAAAGTCTTCTCAACATCTGGGACCAGGTTAACTGGCCTATAATTTCCTTTCTCTTGCTTCCCAACCTTCTGAAAGAATTGGGTGACATTTGCAATTTTCCAGTTCCCCGGAACCATGTCAGATCTGCCTGATCATTATGCATGCTTCCATAATCACTACTGCTATCTCGTTCATAACCCTAGCATATAGACTATCAAGTCCAGGTGACTTATGTAACTTCAGACCATTCAGCTTCTAAAATACCTTCTCCCGAGTAATAGCAATTGCCCTCACATCTGCCCCACTGCCAATCTCGAACTTCTGGCACACTGCTGGTATCTTTCACAATGAAGACGGAAGTAAAATACTTAATTGATTCGCACATCACTTCCATCGCCTCTATAACTGCCTCTCAAGAGTCTTTATGCAGCAGTCTGATTTCTATTCTCGACGCTCTTTTACTCTCTATATGCCTGAAAAACAGAACCGTTTGCTAACTATGATATTATTGGTTAGCTTTCCTTCATTGTTCATCCTTTCTCTCCTTATAGCTTTTATTTGCTCTCTGTTGATTTTCAAAGCTTCTCAGTACTCTACCTCCCCACTAATTGTTCTATTATATGCCCTTCCGTTTCCTTTTATATTGTCGTTGATCTCCCTTGTCAATCACGGTTGCTTCATCATGTTATTAGAATGCCTATTCTTCTTTGGAATATATCTATCTTTCACGTTCCGAATATTTGCAAGAAACTCTAGCCCATTGCTGTTCCGCCGTCTTCCCTGCCAGTTCCCCCTTTTAATTAACTTTGGCAAGTTCATCTCTCATGTTTTTCATAATTCCCGGTTCTCCTCTCTAATATTGATGCAACTGGATTCTCAATCTCAAAGTGCAAGTCTAGCAAATTGCAATCATCACCACCTAAAACTTCCAAATCAAATCTGGTTCATTACACAGCACCCAATCCAAAACGGCATTTTCCCTAGTGGGTAAACCGGAAGTTGCTCTAAAAAAATTGGTAATCGTTCTAAAATTTCGATCTCTTGGAATCAGGCATTAACTTGACTTCCCAAAATCACCGTGCCCACTCTTCTAATCTGTCTAAGTCCATCTCCAACCTTCCTGTTTCATCAAGCACTACCTGTCCCTGCACCAATCTTCATATCATCTGCAGACATTGCACCGAAGCCATGTATCCCATCATGAAAATCATTGATACAGCATTCAACGAAGCGGTCTTATTTCTGGCTTCGTCAGAACACCACCAGTCTTTGGCAGCCACCAGAAATGGATCATTTTATTCCCGTTTGTTGCCCCCTGCCAATCAGCCAAAGTTCTAACCATGCCAGTAGCTTTCGTATAATACCGTCGATTCTTACCTCGGTGAGCAGCCTCATGCGTGACACCTCGACAAAGGCTTTCAGAAAATCCAAATAGGCAACATCCACTACATCCTGTTTATTTATCGTATGTTTAATCTCCTCAATGAATTCCATCAGGGTCGTCAGGCAAGGTATTCGTTTGAAGAAACCATGCTGAGTTTACCCTAACTTGTCCTGTGTCGTCAGGTACTCCATAACCTCATCCTTAACAATTGACTGTAACATCTACCCAACCACAGAGGTCAGGCTAACCAGCCAATAATTTCCTTTCTACTCCCTTCCTCCTTTCTTAAAGAGTGGAGAGACATTTGCAATTTTCCAGTCCTCTGTTACCAAGTCAGAGTCCAATGATGCTTTGAAGATCATGACTAATGCCTCCAGAATCTCTACGCTACCTCTTTCAGAACTCTATCTTGTCCAGGTGCCTTATGTACTCTTAAGTCTTTCAGAGTTTTGAGCACCTTCTCCCTTGTAATGGTAGCTGCACTGACTTCCTCTTCCCTCACACCCTTCAACATCTGGCACTTTGCTAGTGTTTTTTATCGTGAAGACCGATGCAAAATACTTATTTAATTCATCTCCCATCTCCTTGACCTCCGCTATTATTTCTCCGACCTCATTTTCTAGCGGTCCTGTATACATTCTCTTTGATTGTTTTACATACTTGAAAACTCCTTTACTGTCCAATTTGATATTGTTTGTTAGCTTGCTTTCTATTTCATGTTTTCCCCTTCAAATGATTCATTTTAAAAGCTTCCAAATCGTCTGTCTTCCTACCTTTTCTTTTGCTTTGTTATATGCCCTCCCTTTTGCTTTTACATCAGCTTTGACTTCCCTTGTCAGCCACGCTAGGTCAGACTTTACTTCCTCCCTATCAAATTTCAATTTGAACTCAAGTTCACCCATTGTACTTTTATATTTATTCCACCAAGAGTGAAAGCTTACACAAGTTAACATTGCGCTAATATAAGTTGATAATAGAACTCTCTTACAAAACTCAATCTTGATAATTATTAAATTAAAGAATTATTTCATTGATTTTTCTCGTTACAAGGAAATATTAAATTAACGAGGCTATTGTAATTTCTCCCCATTCCAAGCTGACGCTAGTGGAGTGGCCTTTGCCGGCCAGATAATTCGACTTAACTTTGTCTGTAATCTGCATTTTTACACGTTCTCCTCAGCCCTGACCTTCCGCAGGGATCTAGCAATATTTTCTGGAAGACTATCTGCCAAGTCAGCGGAAAGAGCATGGCTCAGGAGTGTGCACGGAGGAATTGTACGGGAGCAACTGCAGTTACGAGGAGAATCAGAACACATGTCCATTGCTGGTCCTACGCTATCTTTTCTGGGTTTCCAAGGCTATGTCATTGACCCCTACCATTTTTCGCACAGAATTTTGACCACATTGTTGCCATGTGTTGTTTCAAGAAACCACGGTGCATTTAACGTGTCACCTGCACAAAGAGAAAACTTCTACCTTTATTCAACAGCATTCGACCACTGTTTTAAGTCTGACACCAAGGAGCTAAAGGATTTAGGGAAAATGTTGGGGGGAGGCTATTACATATTTATAGTTGTCGCTTTATTAAGAAGGCAAGTTTGAAAATATACACAATGGCAGCGATGAACTTCTAATATGTAGAATAGCAAAATAGTGGAGCTGCCATAAACTTCTCATAGCAAATATAATGGAAAATTTTGCAAGTTATTTCCACAGAGTCTGGCCAGTTTCTCTGTAGATGGAAAGAATGGGTGTCAGTATTTGAGATGAAGGGACCCTTTGACAGAAACAGAAAATGATGATGAGACAGAGTTATAGAAGTGGGAAGGTAGGAACTTCAGCTTGCAAGGGTGTGAAAGAGCGGAGACGGCAGCGAAAGGTAGTAATATTGCAGTAAGTTAACAAATCATACGAGAAGAGATCACGGTTTAGAGTAAAAGGTGAAAATTTAAGAGGAACATGAGAGTAAATGTCTTCACTCGGTGAGTCGTGAGAGCAAAGGTGGTGCATGTGAGATCGATTTCTAAGTTTCAACCAAGTTTGGATAGTACATGGATGGTATGGGTATCGGGGGGGGGGGTGGGTGTTGGTATAATCCCTGTGCAGTTATTTGAGTTGAAATGGTTCGTCATGGATTATTTTTGCGGAAGGACCTTTTTTCTGTTCTAAACTTTTCTATCAGTCTATAACTCAAAGAGGAAAAGCAAAAGATGGTGAGTGGGTCTTGGCATTGTCATGAGTCCTGAAAGTTCAGGGTTCAAGGTGCATGATGGCCCGTTCACTGAGATTTCATGTTCTACTTGTAACAGTGCAGAAACAAATGACAAATGAGAGCCCCGGAAATGGCTTTTGTCAGAGTGCTCTACGTCCCTGATCTGGAATGAACTGAGATGTTGATATTAATGCAATGCGTCGTTAAAAACAGATGAGGAAATCACTGTTACGCTGGAAAGTGATTTATTGAACCCCGGACTTTGCGAAAGTAAGAGATTAAGTGTCAAATTGCACCAAACCTAAGAATAAGATCATTGTAGTCATGAATGGGGTGGTGTGGGGCAAGGTGCCGGTAATAAGCTGAGGAGTACAGACATAACCTTTGTACTTGGAATGCTGCAAGGTGAGCTCTGTCTGAGGGCGGGGCGTGAAGTGATCCTCTACCAGCAGTATGGGCCCGCTGTTTCACAAACACCTCAGCAACTCCACTGAGACAGGAACTTTGCTGCCTGGACTTAAACAGGGACAGATTTGTGAATCAGCCCCATCCAGGAAATAAGAATAGAGAGACACACTTCAATTTCAAATGTTCTTTAAACAGACATTGATTAGCGTCTTCGTCCGAATAAAGGGGGATTTAATTAGTATCGTCATCTCAGCTCTGAACTTATTCTGCGCCACTGCGTAAATCACCGTGTTCGTGCACGAGCTCAAAGACTGAAGCATGAATCCGGTTTCACCCAGGATGGTTAAAGGGTCGGTGTAGTCTCCGTGGAACAACGTCGCATCTGTTAAAATGACAGAAATCTTATAGAGTAAATTTACAGCCCACAAAATGATAAAACTGCCCGAGATGGTGAGCAATAAAACGATGGATTTCCGTCGGTTCTCTGTCTCTGGGTCACTCTGGCACGTGCCCTTTCCGCTCCCCAGGAGCTCTCTCCTGACTCTCGTGGTCCGGGTGATGTGCCTGATGGTCAACGTGTTGAGCAGCGAAATCAGCACAAATGGAATAAATGGCGTTAATATTGTTCGAAGCCAATAATAAGTCACCCAAACCGGCGATGTATAAAAGGCGGATTATATAATACAGAACAATTGTATGTTATCTATTGTTTCTGCGGCTTCAAATATAAAATAAAACCCACTATTCAGCGAAAAGGAAAACATATACACCAGCATTATAACCGTCGCCGCTGTTTTCTTGGTGCAATACTTAGCACCCACTTTCTGCCAACAAATTGCGATAAACCGATCAACAGTGAAGACAACAGTTAACCACACAGAACAGTCAATGGCGTCAACGCTCAGGACGAATATAAAGCTGCAGATTGGAGTGTAGTCCAGGAATGAAGCCGGGAAATGGATATCCTTGATCTGAGTGAAAATGATGTTCACGATCAGGACCATGAGATCGGCGACAGCCATGGCAAGTAGGTAGCGGGAGATACACTTGGAGAGACCGCACTTACCCCGGGTCAGAGTCACGATGGTCAGTAAATTAGCTGCAAAGAAGAAATGCAAGATTAGAAGTTTGTCTACCTTAGCGAGGCGAGTGACGAATAAAACGTATGGTAATGTGATGTTCTATCATGGAAAGAACAGGAAGGCAACATATTCGATCCAGGCAGATATGTTTAAATCACACTAGGACCGTGAGGGACTTCAAGGCAACCGATTAATTTAAAAAGAATGGTATCAGCAACGATAGACACGGAGTTCCTGATGGTAGCGAGACCTACTCAGACATACTTCTGTTTTTCAGGAGATGAAATGCCTCATTCTTACCTTGTCTCCTCTGCACGTAACTATTATAGTCCAAATGCCTTTAGACCTTGGTAGCCAGCCGTTGGCTTGCCAATAACTGCCTCATTATGTGGTGAGATAAATGAATGCATAATTCAACAGCAACCCATCTTAATCTGTTAACAAAATTCGTTATTCCCAGTCCGTCAGTTGGTCCATCACTCAATCCATTATTTCACCAGACAATGAATTCAAACCCGTCTCTCATTAACTGAATCGTTCTCAATTGGATCCACACATTTCAGTTACCGTTTTTTTTTCTTCACACCAGTGATGCTAGGGTGGAAATATAAACAGAATGCAATACATTTGAACCTGTTATTAGTGATAGTTCTGTCGCTTCAATGTAGCCGTAAACAATATTGAAAATGTTGCGAGTGGAGGCCGACTCTCGGTGAGCCAGGACACCTGAAGGTTTGCCGCAGATTTCAGTCCAATGCAGCAAAATTTCAGCTAAAGACTCTAGTATTCTTAGTGGTGTAAGAAGAGATGTAATAGTAATTATCTTGGGAATTCGCTCATTAAAGTTTAAAAGAATGGAAAATTGATGCCAATAATTAAGCATCAAAATTAAAAGAGCGTAAATGAACAATACCGGAGAATCCTATCATTGGGACTATCATTAACAAAGTGATTAATCTGACTCACCAGGAATCCCAAATACAGCGAGAATCGGGTAGTAAACAGCTTTAATATGACCCAGGATTGTTGCATCCATCTCTTCGAGTTTCTCAGTTCTGCTGCAGACTTAAGCTCAAATTCATGAATAGACAAAGACAGTTCAATTCACTCTCATATTTATACCTGAAGGAAATCTCCAGTGAGATGATGAGGTTGCCCAACGTTTAATATTAGTCATGGGACTTTAAACGAAGTAAAAGTTATTAATTGAATGAAGTACCTTTGTCAAGAAGGTGGAAATCACCATCAGTGAGACTATCCTACTAACTTCGACTTCTTTTTCATCATCCATAGTTCTACAGACATGTGGGCAGATGAGCTCATACAGTGATGTTAAAGTACATTTATCACGAAGATTTCATAAAACACGGCCACCACAATTACCAGACTGAAAGACACAATACAGCGTGACATTGTTCTTCTCCAGAACTCCAATGAGTATTTCAAAATTACCAGTGATTTATAGCTCAGGGAAACTCTCCCGATACTTCCCACACTTTTACACCGATCGTCGCCCTCCATTACACAGCATTTTCATTTGTAGTTTCCGAAAGAGAGTTTGATTGTTGACTTCTGTGCGAAGAAATTCGAGACTTTCTTGTGCCTCCTTTCTGCTCTTTACCCTTTCAAATATGTGTCGAAACCTGTCCTTCTCCATTGGCACAAGAGAAAGAGGAGGAATGGTCCGTTCAGCCTATCCCCTCTGCTCCAATCTCAATATGGTCAGGGTAACAGTCAGCTAATAGAGCAGAAATTCCTCCTGTTCTTACTGCCCAGTCACCAAGTGACAGCGACGCTGAGTTTAGGCTGTATAGAACATGGGACCATATCATTTTTCATGTGGATTGCAGTGTTTGGAGAAGAGTTTCTGCTAGAATATAACCTGAGTAAGATATCAGTCAATTGCTGTGGATAATATTCGTTTTCGGAAAAATAACCACAGTCCTAGTGCTGGTGAGGGAGGAATATTGATGAGCACAAGTGGTAAAGAATTCCACAGATCCACCATTCTTTAGCTGAAATAATTCCTCCGCTTCTCCGTTCTGAAAGGACGCACCTCTATTCTGAAGCTGTGTCCCCTGGTCTTAGACTCTCCTACCATAGGAAACATGTTCTCCACATCCACTTCTTCAAGACCTTTCACCGTTCGATAGGTTCCAATAGGAACACTCTTCATTCTTCTTATTTCAGACCCAAATCCGTCAAACACCTTTATATGACAAGCCGCTCAAAAGTGGTATCTTTCTCGTAAGCCTCCTTTGAGTTTTCTCCGGTATCTACCGATTCTTTTTAAGATTAGGGGCACAGTCTTACTCAGAAACCTCCAAGTGAGGCCTCCCCAGTACTTTACAAAATCTCAACATTACATTCTTGATTTTATATTCTATTCTTCTTGAATTGAATGCTAACATCGTATTTACCTTCCTCAGCACAGATTCAACATGAAAATTAACCTTTAGGGAATTCCGTGCAAGGACACCAAGGTAGATTTGCCTTCAGTTTTTTGTATTTTCTCTTCATTCAGAAGAGTCACCCCTTTCATTTATTTTACCAAACTTCATGACCATATATTTCCCTACCCGGTTTTCCATTTGCCACATCTTCTGTATTATTATAATTTGACAACTCCTTGTGTAGCTTCTCTACTTCCTCATAATTAACTATCCACCTATCTTCGTATCGTGCACAATTTTATAACAAAGCCATCAATTCCATCATCCAAATCATTGACATAATACAAGAAGAATCGATCCCAGCACGGAACGATGTGAAGCACCAGCAGCCAGCCAGAAAAGGCTCCATTTATTCCCACTGTTTGCCTCCCGCCAATGGGCCACTGCTTTATACATTAAAGAATCTTTCCTGAAATACTATGGGACCGTAATTTGTTAAGCAACCTCATGTGTGGCACTTTGTCCAATGCCTACTGAAAATCCAAATACACATCAACCGATTCTCCTTTGTCTATTCTGCTTGTTATTTCATCGAAGAATATCAACAGATTAGTCAGGCAAGAATTTCCCTTAAGGAACAATGCAAACTATAGCTTATTATATTATGAGCTTCCAGAGACCTCAAAATCACACCCTTTGTAATGGAATCGAGCATCATCCCAACCACTGAGGGCAGATTCATTAGCCTATAATTTCCTTCCTTCTGTATCTCTCTCTTCTTCAAGAGCATAGTGACATTTGAAGGTTTCCAGTCTTCCAGAATCATCCCAGAATCCATTAAATTTGAACGGTCATTACGAATGTCTCCACAATCAGTTCACCTACCTCTTTCAGAACTCCAGTGTGTACACCATCTGGTCCAAGAGACGTATCTACCTTCAGAACACTCAGTTTCCCAACTAATGGTAACTTCACACAGTTCAAGACCCTGACACCTCAAGCTTTCACCATACAGTTAGTGACTTCCACAGGGAAACCTAATGCAAAATAGATATTCAGTTCGTCCACCATTTCCTTGTTCCTTTCACTACATCCCCAGCATCGTATTCCAGCGGTCTGATATCATCTGATGCTTCTCTTTTACACTTTATGTATCCGAGAAAATGTTTGGTACCCTCTTTAATATTATTAGCTAGCTTTTTTCCGTATTGTTTCTTTAAATTCCGAATGACATTTTTGGCTGCCTTTTGTTGCTATTTGATACCTTCCCAAAACCTCCAACTAATTTCTGCTTTAATATATCCTCTGTCTTTTGCTCTCTTTTGATTTATGGTGGTTTTGACTTCTCTCGGTAGCCAAAGTTGTCATTTTGCCTTTAAAATAGTTCTTCTTCTTTGGAATTTATACGTCCTTGGAAATTCCGAATTGGTTCCAGAAAATGTCAAGCAGTGATGCTCTGCCGACAGCCCTGCCAGTATTCTTTACATATCGATTCTGGCCCACCCTTGTTTCCTGCCTCCGTAATTCCCTTTACTCCACTGCAATGCTGATACATCTGACTTTAGCTTCTCCATCTCAAATTTCAGCGTGAATTCTATGATATTATGACCAGTTGCCCCTCAGAGTTCTTTTAGCTTTATCTCTCTAATTAATTCTGGGTTTTATTGCACAATGGGCAATCGAGAATAGCTGGTCCCTCAGTGGGCTCATTCACAAGCATCTCTAAAAGCCAAATTGTAGGCTTGTAGGCATTCTAAAAATGCCGCTTTTGGAATCCAGCAGCTACCTGATATTCTCAATCTACCTGCATATTGAAAACCACCCTCCACATGTGCTATGAGTATTGTAACATCGCCCTTTTGTCATGCATTTTCTATGTCCCGTTGTAGTTTGTGGACAACATCCTTACTGCTGTTTCTGGGTCTGTATGCAAGCCTTGTCATGATCTTTTCACTTTTGCAGTTTCTTAGCTCTATCAACAATAAATCAGCAAATTCTGTCACCTATTTGTAATGAGTTAATTTCATTTTTTTTACCAACAGAGCAACACCACGTCCTCTTCCTTCCTGCCTGTACATTTGATACAATGGGAATACATGAACATAAAGCTCCCAGCAACAATCATCTTCTAGCCATGAATCAGTGATGCATAAAATTCATACATGCCAATCCCTAACTGTGCATCAAGTTCATCGAATATATTTCTTATTGTCACGTACCCCGTAACCGGGTTAAAGAACCAGCAGAAATGGAAAACGCATTGGAGTCAGGTATTGATAATAACTAATAGTGTTTATTAGTAACTACGCGATACAGTGATATAAATGCAGATATATCAAACAAGTTAGCAATGATATCTGTATACATAGGTGTGGAAATAGGAACAAAACTAGGCTCTTCCAAACCTAGGGGTAAAGGGATATAGTCTTACGATGATTAAGGGAGTTCAGTTCAGTTCGAGGTAGTTAGTTGAGTAATGTTAGAGCGAGAGAGAAGTGAGAGGTGAGCTGATGCCTTCGATTTTCTCGTTGTCTTCCGAAATCCTGTTGTAGTCTCCAACTATGACACGTGCGACCGTTCTCCAGTGATGGAATTATCACCCAGGCAAGGGTGGACACACAAATAATTCCTCACTGGTCACATCATTTTGCACTGCGAGAGCCACTGATCGAATTCCCCAAATCGATCCTCCAAATATCCCACCTTCCTGTGGGTGTAACAAAGTTCATTCAGTGTCCGAAACTGTGTGTCTGTCTGTGTAACCGCAGACCTGGTTTTTATCTCCACATGTTGGACACCAGCTGTCCATCAACCTGCTCCGCCCACTTCTCTCTGCAAGAACTTTGCAAGCAGGCAAGTGTTCTTGAGGAAAGGTAAACAACTTTCAGAGAAACCATAACATCAATCTTTCGAGCATTCTTCGCTTCTCTCTCTCTGTTAAGAACAAGGTCTCTGTGTTTGACACCTCCCTCTCTCTCTTTGTAACAGCTCAAGCAGTGTCCAAAAGCCAGTCTCTATCTCTCGACATTTTGAAGTGATTGTCCACGGAAAATATGAACCCTAGGGGTACATAACACTTATACTGTGCGTATTCAAATATAACCCCTTCAGTCTGCATTCACCGCATTCTGCTTGTCCACCTTTAATTTGCAACTCATCCTGCTGACTACATTTTGGGCCTATCATCAGCCTTTCCTTGCTAGGTTGGTTATGGCACACATCAACCATAACCTACCGGTCAACCTCGACGCTTTGCAATTCGCCTACCGGAGCAACAGGCCAACGGCAGATGTCATCTCTCTGGCACTACATTCCTCCTTAGAACACCTGGAGAATAAGGACGCATATGTAAGGCTCCTTATCATTGACTACAGCTCTGCCCTTAATAACTTCATTCCAAGTAAACTGATTCCTAAGCTCCGGAACCTGGGTCTTAGCACTCAGATCTGCAGCTGCATCTTCAACTTCCTCACAGACAGGACCAGGCTGTAAAGATAGGGGACAAGCTCTTCTCTACAATCACTCTGAGCACCGGTGCCCCACAAGGCTGTGTACTCAGGCCCCTGCTGTACTTACTGCACACCAATTATTGTGTAGCCAAGTTTCCATCGAACTCAATGTATAAGTTTGCTGATGACACCATAATTGTAGGCCGTATCTTGGGTAATGATGAGTCTGAGTACAGAGAGGAAATTACGAACCTGGTGGTATGGTGCGAAGATAATCACCTATCCCTCAACGTCAGCAAGACGAAGGAATTGGTTGTTGACTTCAGAAGGAGTAGCGGACCGCACAACCCCGTCTACATCGGTGGTGCGCAGGTGGAACAGGTCAAATCTTTAAGTTCCTCGGGGTGAATATCACAAATGACCTGACTTGGTCTAACCAAGCAGAGTCCACTGCCAACAAGGCCCACCAGCGCCTTTACTTCCTGAGAAAGCTGAAGAAATTTGGCCTGACCCCTAAAACCCTCACTAATTTTTATAGATGCACTGTAGAAAGTATTCTTCTAAGGTGCATCACAACCTGGTATGAAAGTTGTCCTATCCAAGACAAGAAGAAGCTGCAGAAGATCGTGAACATAGCCGAGAACATCACACAAACCAATCTTCCATCCTTGGACTCACTTTACACCGCACACTGTCGGAGCAGTGCTGCCAGGATAATCAAGGACATGACCCACCCAGACAAAACACTTTTTGTCCCTCTTCCCTCTGGGAGAAAGTTCAGGAGCATGAAGATTCGTACGGCCAGATTTGGGAACAGCTTCTTTCAGGCTGTGAAAAGACTGCTGAACAAATCGTGACCCGGATCTGGGCGGTACCTTCCAAATATCCAGACCTGACTTGCACTACCTTACCTTTTCTATTTTCTAATTGTGATTTATAATTTAATTTTTTATTACATTTACTTCGATTTGTACTCCAGGAGGCGCGAAGCGCAGAATCAAATATCGCTGTGATGATTGTACGCTCTAGTATCAATTGTTTTGTGACAATAAAGAAAAGTAAGTAGGAGTCTCACTACACATTGCCTCTGTTTGCAAACCAAAGACCCTACCTTTAGCACTATCACTCCGGCTGCCATCCCCCTGCCAAATACGTTTAAAATCACCCGGACAACTCTAGCCAACCTGTCCACAAGGATATCGGAAACCTTCACGTTCAGCTGTAAGCCGACCCTTTTGTGTAGGTCATACATTCCCCAGAAGTGATCCCAATGATTCATGTGAATGATTCCAGGAATGAAAATGTTACTGTATGAGGAATGTCTGGTGGGTTTTGAGCTGTTTTCCCTGGAGTTCAGGAGAATGAGGGGGGATCTCATAGGAACATTCAGAATGCTAAAAGGCCTGAACAGATGAGATATGGTCAAGGTATTTCCCATGGTAGCGGATTCTAGGACAAGGGGACACGAGTTCATGATTGAAGGAAGTCATTTTAGACCTGAGATCCCGAGAAATTACTTTAGTGAAAGGGTGATAAATCTGTGTCGTTTGTTGCCACAAGCGGCAGTGAAGGCAAAGTCATTGGGTGTATTTAAGGCAGAGATAGATAGGTTCTTGATAGCCAGGGCATCAAAGGGTATGGGTGAAAGCTAAGGAATGGGGATGACTGGAAGAATTAGATTAGCCCATGATTGAATGGCGGAGCAGACTAGATGAGCCGGATGGCCTACTTCTGCTGCTATATGTCATGGTCATATGATCTATAATCTGAAACCCTGCCCCTTGCACCAGTTTCTCAGACACGTATTCACCTGCCAAATCATCCTACTCTTACCCTTACTGGCACTTGGTGCAGGAAGCAATCCAGAGATTGCTACCCTGCAGGCCTTGTTTCTCAGCTTACCTAGCTCCCTGAAATCTCTCTTCCGGACACCCTCACGTTGCCAACCTATGTCATTATTGCTAATATGTACCAAAACTGATCCCAGCACCAGGGAGGTAACATACCATCCGGGGACTCAGTTGCGGAAAGCCGGACACTGTGGCTCCACTCCGCCTCCCAAACCCCTTAAAGTTCGTCCACCTCTATAGAACAGAAGTTATATACTTCTTATTGAGGGGAATGAACGCAGGAATACTGTAAACCAATAGTGCGTTTCCCCTCTTTCACCTGTCAGCCCACAGTTATGTGTCTCTTGCAAGCTAGGGGTGACTACCTCGTAGTTCCTATCTATCACTACCTCATTCTCCACTATGAGTCGAAGGTAATCGAGATGCAGCTCCTGTTCCTTAATACCTTTTCTCAAGAGCTGTAATTTGGTGCATCTGGTACAGATGTTTTTATCTGGGAGACTGGGCGCTTTGCCAGACTTCGCACATTCCACACAGAGTACAAAACATTGCCCCGGAGGAATTTTCACTAATCTAATCTACCATGACCTAGCAGACAAGTAATAAACATAACCAACAAAGAAAATTTACCTTACCGTAGCCTAATGTTGCCTAAGTCTGATGTGCCAAAATCACTCTAAACACTGGTACACTCATAAGAATGGCCGCTCCGTTTGCACCTGCTTTTTTTTATTATACACCCTTTCTAATGAATCACTCTTGCTGATTGCTCGTCGACTAAGTGAAACTGTTACGAATCTCTGCCTTTAAAATCTCGATTGCCCTCCCCATTAAAATGTAGCTATTTCTACACAGCCATGGCTTGGATTGTCCAACTCAGAGAAAACTGGAGCGAAACCCTGCTTTCAAATCTTGAACGCGGACATGACTGAAAGATAGTTTTTTTCTTATGCACTGTCTCTTGCTGACTGGTCACTCCTCAACTCAGAGAAACTACCGCGAAACACTGCCTTTGACATCTCGATTGCCCTCCTGATTAAAAGATAGCTCTTTTTGACACACCTTGCCATGACATGCCTAACTCAGGGAAAACAGGCGCGAAGTTAAATCTTGAACGCGAACCTGACCCTCCTGTTGGAACTGCATAATTCTTCTTCCAGAGGCTGTGACCCTGCTGAGTCTCACATCACCGTGCTAAGCAGTATTACACCCATATTGTACTGTCACAGTACTTTTATATTTGTGTGCTGCAGCACTTACTTTTTATTCACAGGTATTTTGCAAATAACCCTATTATCTGCATTTCTGTTTAGATGCTAACTGCATTTCATTGGCTTTGTATCTGTACTTGGCACAACAACAAAAAGTTGAATCTAAGTTAATCTGGGAGACTGCGTGTTTTTTCTTACGGTAAGGCTGTGCAGAATAAACTAGACTATGTAGTGTTAGTGCGTATCTGGAGTTAAGGTACATAACAAAAATTAAGTTCAGCCATTCTTCAGAATTGGTAGTAACCAGGGAGCGAAAATATTATATATTTGTAGTTCCCCTCCTTATTGAGGGAATATGGTTGTGAATAACAGAACTTTTGAACATGCACCTGCAAAGTCCCAACATTTGTTTCCCGCATGCGCAATAACTCGCAGCATGTCTAGAAAGGCGGCTCAGAAAGGAGACAGTTCAAATGAGTCCAGTGTTGATTTAGCGGAGACATTTTTACCGACCTTGTATAAAGAGGGGTTGCCGGATGAGGAGGAAAAGAATCATGGAGCTAAGGAAAGTAAGGGAGACGAAGCAGATTTAGTGTTGCCAAGGAACGGAATTTTGAACCTGGTTCATAAGATATCCCTAGGTGGACACTTGGGAGTTAGGAAGGAGGTTAAGGAGGCACAGAGTAAAGATGAGAAATAGATGAGGTAGTTAGAAGGCCCAGGGTTGGACACGGACGATCTGTCTGGCATGACAGAGCTGTTTTCAGTTGAAGAAGTTAAGTGTGTTCCCGATGAAAAGCAGTCCTAGATGAAAAGGATGCCACTGCCTTGAGAGAGTCTCCTGGGTTAGCAGACGAGGTTGTTTTAACCCGCAAGGTTGAGTTTACTCCGAAGGGGAGTTGCCCAGAGTGTAACTGAGAGGGTCAGGGGAAATGGAATTTGAAAAGGGGACTGGTATTGAAAGCCTAGGAGAGGCAGATGTGCCATTTGCTTGTGTTCAGGATGTGAGAGATGTGGAGTCACAGGATACTGAACCTAGTGTTGAAGCTCAGGAAAAGTCTGAGGTATCTGATTTAGTTTAAAAGGAATGCAATCCTTTTGGGTCAGATAGACTTGGTTCAGTGAAGAAAGGGTTAACCTTGGCACCGGGAGAAAGTGAGAATTCTCAGCCACTTGTGTTAAAACTTAGTGAGGAGATGAAAGCTGATAAGATGTATGTTATTGAAGATATTGAGGGGAAAAGTGTTACTAAACTTTTGAATAAAGAAAATGTCAAGTCGGGTTTGGTTTCAGAACTGTTGACAAAAGTGAAGGGACCGTTAACTAAACAATGGCTTGTTAACAAGGTGCCTGTGAGTCAATTACAATTTGTTTTGGAATTTCAGCATAAACAACTTGGTGATGTTGTTCAAGGACGTGATTTGGAGAGGCAGAATTTAAAGTGTTGTTTTGATCAAGAGGGATCACCTGCAGATGTGGAACTAGAAACTAACAGAATTAAAGATCCTGAAGATAAAATTAATGACCTGCTTAAAATTAATAAGTGGTCTGGAAATTCAGCAAATGGGCTTAGTTTGGAAAACATTGGTGATAAGATAGCTCCTGTGAAAGGAGTCTGTGAAGGCCTGTTCCAAGCTGGTAAGCAAGCTAACCACGTGAGAGTTAAGTGGAAAAGAGGCAAGGGTTGACCAAATGCCACTTTGAATAACAGGATCTGGTTTTGCGGGAATTTGATTTTTTTTTTGAACAAAGTATGTGAATAAGAAAGACAACATCATGGAAGATTGAATGATAAGTTTAAAAGTAAAATAGAGATTAGTATTTGCACAAACTTCTGTAATGTACCACAATAGAATCACACATGTATTGGTTCACACTTTGTAATATACACCTAAGCTAAGAACACAACCCCCTTGGTATTTTTGGCTAACATGAAAAATAAAAATAGGAGGTTATTAAGCTGGAGTCTGTTGTTATAGGAATTCGATATTAAAATACAACATGTAAAGGGGAGTGAGAATGTAATTGCTGATTGTTTATCTAGATGTTAATTTGAAAGTGTATCTGTATTATTCTTGTAGTTATGACCACTTCTGTATTTTGTTAAACTCTGTAATTCAGTAATATGCTTTATTAGTTCATTTTCACTCTGGTGAAAATTCTCAGAAGGATGGGGGTGTTATGAGTGATGAACAGACCTGATGGTCAATGGGGTGCAGAGTTAACCATTCCCAACCCCCCTCTTGAGAACTACGAACTATTGCTGTTGCTCTGCTGCTCATGAGGGAGAGAGAGATGAAACACAGGCAAGAACATCTGCTACACATAAGAGGGGGAGAGAGACTGTTGATTTACTGTATTTTGACTCTTCCCGGATTATTTACCTTCCAGTACAAGGACTTTACTTTGCTCGTTAACATTCCTCAGGAGATAGCAGGAGTGGCCTGATTTGATGGACACGGTCATTCAGAGTTGATGGATAGATGAGATCCCATGAGTGGGGACAAACGACAGGTCTGGAGAGACACCCTTCAGACACACCAGTGGACACTGACTGAGTGTTGGGAACCCACAGAAAGGTGGGAGTTTCGGAGACCGAATCAGGGGATCGATCAGTAAAGCTCACAGTGTTACAGCAGGGCCGGTGGGGACTTGTGTGTGTGTCCACTCATGCCAGAGTGACGAGTCCACCACAGAAGAACGGTCTAGCTGAAGACCAGAGGGGTCATAACTGAATGACCACAACGACACGACGGATTAAGAAAGCCACAAAACGTTTGCCTGCCGCAGCTGTTGCTGTTACATCTCGCTCACTCTCTCTCTCTCCAACGATTTCAATACAACAACCATAACCACCTCAGCATTTATGAACTGAACTCTATACTTTCCTATGACAATTCATTTACCCCTAGACATCGATAGAGCTTGTTTATTATTGCTTATTATTATTCCTACACTTTTAGGTTTATTACTGCTAACTTGTTTTATATGTATATTTGCATTTTTGATATTGTATTGTGTAGTTTACTAATAAAAACCTTTAGTTTGGTACCACCAGACTCCAACGGATTCTTCTTTCTCTGCTGGTCAGTCACCCAGTTACGGGGTACGTAACAGACCAATGAAACTTTTCTGCCAGGAGGGTTGAGCATCTGATCAGAGAGAATCTCCAATTACCCTTAAACTATAAGTTCTCTTTTTACTTACCGTTAATGTTGCACTGTTGTTGGCTTATTGGCTCAATCAACTATATCAATGCAAGTTTACAGCGAAGATTTCCCCAATCATTTCCATTACATATATCAGACTGAAGGACGTATTGTTCTTGTTCCGATGCCCTAATGTGTGGCCAATGTTACCTGTCATTTCTGGCTCAATAAATATCTCCTGACTCATCGCCCACTTTCACACTGTGCTCTCCTGCCGTCCCTACGAACTGCACGGAATTCCCAGTTGAGGGCTGGGGTAAGAAAACTGTATTCTGAGGGTACTTTGGTGTCCTTTTAAGTGACTCCCTCCAACTCTGTAGCCTTCTGAAGAATCTACTTTGAAACAGATTTATACCCAAGCCGATTTCCTTTCATAAGGCTGCAAGATATTCTCAAGGGGGAGCCTGAACGTTCAGAGATCGTGGTGCATATTGGCGCCAATGACATCAGCAGCAAACGATAGCAAAACCCCCAAAGAAACATTGATACAGATTCGATTAAAAAAAATACAGTCCATCCCAATACTCGGACATAGCATAGGCTCTCATTCTGTCACACTAGCTAGGGAGAGAGAGGCATCACTACTGCCACAACATATCGGCAGATCAACAGCTCGCAGCTTGGTTGTTACAATCTTTAACGTAGCTTATTTCGACAGAGGATGAAAAGAATGCCCTTCAAGGCAGTAATCTCTGGATTACTCCCGGTGCCACGGGTTAGTGCCCTCCAATAGGACCAAAACCAGGACGTGGTTTGGAGACTTGCGTGCCTCATTGACCCGAAGAGTCAGTGCCTTATGGTTAGGCATTTGGTAGGCTCACCCATTCGTAACGGGTCAAAGGATAGAGGCCAGACAATCAGTAGTCCTGCTGTCCTCCAGGTTCTGGGGTTCAGCTCAGGGCTAACATCTCTGACTAGTCAAACAAAATTATCATGGAAACAGCAATGAAGAATCTGAGTAAGTTGGCATTCTTGAGTCTCCACCCGGGACTTGCCTGGATGAGAGTAGGCAAAATCGAGAGGAAGCTACTGTCACGATGAAGGATGCCCTGAAAACCTCCAGAACATGAGGACCGACATGGCTGCCCGAAATACCGGTGTCTATAAATATCCTGGCCGGGTACTAGGGAGGGCTTAAACTAGTTTTCCAGGGGGATGAGAACCGGAGCACCTTGTCAGTAAGGGAAGAATCGGACAGGAAGTTAGATGTCAGGAAAGTATTGCAAAATCAAAGTCGAAACAACAGGTACGATGATGCGGATAATTTAAAGTGCAAGTATTTTAATACTAGGAGTATTATGGGTAAAAGTGATGAACTTAGAGCATGGTTCATAGAACTACGACGTTGTTGTCATTACTGATACTTGGTTGAGATAGGATCAGGAATGGGTGATAATTGTACCAGGGGTTGTAAGTTTGAGGCAAGTTGAAGAAGGAGGCAAAAGGGGAAGTGGTAATCATGAGCAATGTCATAGTTACACCCAGGGAGAATGTAACGGAGAGTTCAGCTATGATTCCATTTGAAAAAACTCAAGAATAGGAACGGTACAATCAAACCAATGGGATGGTACTACAGACACCCACCCCCAATAGCGAAAGGACATTGAGGAACAGATACGTAAACAGATTAAGGAAATGTGTATCGCTCCCTGGGAAAGGTTTCACTGCCAATGTAATGGTTTCCCTGTAGCAGCAGTGCCTTGGCTATGACTAGAGATAACGGGGTCTTAATATGCGGCGTCCAATGAGAGGAGTGTTTTTTCTTTCTTGTGTGCCCGAGAGCGACGTTTCTGCAGGCTTTTGTTCAGTAGAAAATGAAGAAAGCAGATGCCAGACCGGAGAGGTCGTAGATTGCAGGACGGAGTGGACTTGGGATGAGGTCGGGAGTCGACGACGTCCGGGGGAAATCGATGGAGAACGAATGGCCGGGAAAATCGTGAACACCAACATACACATTAGACTGTTTCAATAAAATGGGCCACTTTTCTTTCTGCTTTCGTCACTAACCCTATAATCAAATTAAGAATTATAAAGCTCCATTGTTAAATTGCTTATGGTGTACTGCAGATCTATTTGTCCGTATTTAGCCCGTATCGTTCTAACCATCTCCCATACACGTGCATGCCGAAACATATTCTTAATTCGACTTTCTGGTAGTTCGTTTCATATATATGCATTCTCTATAACCGGATTCGTGCTGGTGAGGCTCGAAGCAAAAAACTAGGACAATAGACGGGTGATCAAGGAGATGTTGCAGGAGGGAAGGCTTCAGCTTTTTGTATCATTGTGCTCGCTGGCAACGAATAAGCGACTGCACTGACGGGATGATTTGCATCAGAACTGGATGTGGACGAAAAGACTGGTGGAAAGGTATACTCGCACTGCACCATCAGGGGGAGTGGGATGTGAGATTGGTTCCCTGCTCGTTAAACTACAGTTGCAGGAGATGAAAAGCAAAGGGACAAAGCAAATAGTGGTGGGTTTATGTGGAAAGATGCTTTTGAGCTTACATACAAAATCAGGGAAGGAAATGTTGAGCACAGCTGGGGTCGTGCTCTGAGTTGTCTCTATTTCATTGCAAGGGGTATTCCGGGAAAGGCGGAAGAGCTTAGAGAATAAACCAATATGTGGAATTATGGCATAATATCCATTAGTGGGACGGTTGAGGGAGGTGCAGCATTGCCAGCCCAATGTTCCGGGGTTCTGTTGTTTCAGACATGACTCGGCGGGAGGATTAAAGGGGGAGAGGTGACATTATTAGTCTTGGAAAACAGCACGGAAGTTTTGAGACAGGACTGACCCAAGAGCTCGTCTGCTGAAGCGATATCAGTGGAACTGAGGAATAAGAAAGGGAAAACAAATTAATGGGATTATATTATCGAACATCCGATATTCAGCTGAATTTAGTGCAGAATTCCTCATATACACTGGGACAGCCATACTGTAAAAGGGCAGAATGGGACAGTGTTTGTGAAATGTGTTCAGGAAAACTTCCTTCATAAACGTTTAGAGGATAGTGATACTGGATCTCCTATTATTTAGATAAATAGGGCAGCTGACAGAAGTGAGTGCAGGGCAGCAGGTTGGCTGTTGTGATCATAATACCCGAGTTTGCCCCAAGTTTCCTCATACTGCAAGTGTTGCCTGGTGAACTGAGTATTTCCAGTGCTGTTTGTTTTTGCTTTAATATCGAGGTTTACTCGTACAGAGGGTAGTGCATCTATAAGAGAAGCTGCTAAAGGAAATATTTGAGGCATCTAAGTAGCAATGTTTAAGACATTTGCAGAGGTTAATTGGTAACTGAGCAAATTGTGTTGCTCAGGTTGAGACACGAGTTAACGTGGAGAAATTGGGACAAAGGGCCTATTTTGGTGCTCAGTGACACAGGGACTCATTACTATCGAGATGCAATGAAGACAAAACTTATCCCAATATCCAGATGAAGAATGTGGAACGTTAAACAAACAACCAGCCCTGTCAATTTAGTTTTCAAGGTCAAAATCTGCTTTATGCTCCCTATTGCAACAATGAGAGGAGTTCGGTGGAACCTCCCCTGAGCCAGAGTACGGACGATGTTGCAGTGGAACGTATCCCCGGCACGTTCGCTCTTCATTGTGGTGGCAGTCTCTATATGCCTACCCTTGTTTCTTATTTTAATGGCTGCCAGAATTTTAGACACGTGTTCCACTGAGCAACGAACAGGTTCTTCTATATAAAGCATTGGAAACTGAGTTAGGAAATTGCTATTTGGCCGCCTCTGCTTTCTCTGCTATTTGGCAAAGAATATTAATGCATTGCGTATTAACTCCCTGCAGCTATAAGGTTATCCTTGTTACTCGTAATATATAAATGTCAATTTCTGCCTTGAATGAACCCAGAATCTGAGTTCCCATTGCTTTCTTGGATAGAGAAGTTCATTGACTCGGCCGCCTTTGTTTGAAGAGATAATCAGTTGTATTCTTCTCAGCCATAGCTTTGGAAAAAAATGTTGGTTCGCCCACCTTCGGAATACAGTTCTAGTCGCCACTTTAGAGGGGGAATAGGCCATATGTCTATAAGATTTAGGAGAAGAATTAGACCACTCACCCCATCGAGCCTGCTCCATCATTCTATACTGGCTGAATTATTATCCTTCTCAACCCCATTCTTCCACCTTCTCCCCGTAACCTGACTAACCAATAAACTATCAAACTCCGCTTTAAATATACTTAATGGCATGGGCTCCACAGCTATCCGTGGCACTGAATTCCACAGATTCACTCTCCTCTGCCTAAAGAAATTTCTTGTCATCTCTGTCTAAATAGACGTCCCTCTATTCTGAGGCAGTGTCCTCTGCTCCGACACTCACCCACTATAGGAAACATTTTGTCCACATTCAGATTATTTTGGCCTTTCAGTGTGTTCAATAGCTTTCAACGACTTTGCAGAAGAATGTGGACACGCTGTAGAAGGTGCAAAAGCGGTTCACCAAGATGCTGCCGGTATCAGAGTGTATCAGCTGTAAGGAGGGACTTTGACCATATTCTAGGGCGTCAGAGGCTCTGGGATGATCTGATAGACGTATTTTAAATCATGTGAGGGACAGATTGACGGTCAGAGGCCCTTACTCGCCACATGCCGTACTCAATACTGCATAGCTTTGAAACGTGAGAGGAGGATATTAAAAGGAGATATGCGAGCCAACGTTTATTTCCTAAACCTTGTGGTTGCCGGAACTGCCTTGCTCGAAGAGTGACGGTAGATGATATGGTTGGAACGATGGTGATGCATGTAGGCAGGCACATAAAACCGTATATAACCATATAACAATTACAGCACGGAAACAGACACATAAAAAGGCGGGGAATCAGACCATATCAATCACCTTCAAGCAGATGTGCAGTTTAAAGTGAAATGATGGTCGGACAGACATCGAGGACCGCAGCCCCTATTCCTGTGCTGGTCTGCTCTCAGTCTGAATTCTAAGTCTGCCCAAACATTCGCCTCCAGTCATAAGACTATGACACCCCAGTTCAATAGTTCCCAGTCAGAGGGAGCATAATCTGTGCATCAAATTCGTTTAATCGTGTGCTTCCACACAAAAAAAAAAATCGCATCTCGTACTTTTAACTCAAGGAACCACAGCTAAAGAACTTAATATTCGCGTCACCGAAAGCATGTACCATCCCAGCTAAGAATCTTGATAGCTCAATCCAGACTAATGTTTCCATGAGCGTTGGTGGATAAGGCAATATATCACACATTAATTGATAAATGGACTACAGCCGTATATTAATGTCAGCGTCACTTACCCTCAGGCCACCTCATTAGCTACACCTGCTTGTGAATGCAAACATTTAAACTGATAATCATGTGGCAGGAACTCATGCATAAGAGCACACAGACGTGGTCAAGCGGTTGAGTGTTTAAGATAAACATCAGAACAGGGAAGTAATGGGATCTGAGTGATTATGATCGTAGAATGTTACTTGGTACCGGAGGGGTGGTTTAACGACCTCAGAAAATCCTACTATCTTGGGATATTTCACGGGCAATTATGTGTAGAATTAAAAGAGCGTGGTGGGAGAAAACAAGCAACAAACATAACATAGTGAGTGGCGGTTCTGTGGACGAAATGCTTTGTTAATGAGCGAGGTCAGAATTGAATGGCGAGACTGGTTCAAGATGACACAAGTTTCAAATAACTCATAAAACCACTTCTTACAACAGTGATGTGTTAAGATCATCTCTGAAAGCACAATACGTCGAAACATCAAGTGGAGTGTTACAACAGCAGAAGATCGCATCGGTTTCTACTCCTGTGCCCAATAAAGTGGTCAGTGTGTGTATATGTGCAGGGAACGAATTCAACGGGGGAGGGGGGGGGGTGGGGGGAGGTAGGATTTGGAATTTTGGAATAAAATTAATTTTGACTCATTTTGTTGCCGATTATTTAGTTTTGTCCATGTGGCTTCAACATTACAGCACACTTTCCGTACAGTCACAGGTGCCTTTTATATTTACACTAGCCAACAACAAACACTTTACGGATTATTCATCATTCTTGCAGTTCTGTGCCTCTCTCGGTAATTAGAAATTTTAGAATGACACCAAATTTCGTGGGTGATCGGCTTTTATTAAATACTAGCGATCAAAATATATATTTGAAAAATTCAGAATGCGCTTCACCATAGTTGTTATATTCGCCCACTTTCTCTTTGCTATGAATTGTTGCGGTTTAGTTATGATACAAACAGGCTTTCACGCATCGTAGTGTTATATTTATCCAACCAAGAGTGAAAGCTTACACAAGTTAGCACTGCGCTAAAATAGGTTGATAATGAAACCGTTTCACAGAGCACGGTTCCTTGCAAAGAAATATTAAACAAGGTGGCCTCCTGTAATTTCCTTTAATCCAAACTTACGCAGGCATAGTGGGGCACCTTCTCTGGCCGGAAAATTTGACTTAATTTTGTCTGAAAATTGTATTTCTCTTCTATATGCTCAGGAATTATTCTCGGGAAGACTATATTCCAAATCAGGGGTAGGGCATGGTTCAGGAGAGTATAGGGAGGGGACGTACTGGAGCAACTGCAAGAATGGAGGGCCTCAGTTAGGAGGGAGTAAGGGCACATGAACCAACTTCCCTTCTTGAACTTCCGCACCCTTTTCTGGGTTTCCAAGCCTATATCACGGACTCCCACTATTTTGCACACAGCATTCTGACCATATTGTTCATCGGTGCATTTCAACGTGTCAAGTGCACAAAGAGAAAACTTTTACTTTTCGTCAACAACATTCCACAACGTGACGCCAAGGAACTAGAAGATTTAGGAGGGAGACTATTTGTAGTTGTTTATTGAGATAGGAAGCTTGGAAATATGCACAATAACATCAATGAACTTGTTTAATGCAGAATAGCGAACTATTCGAGCTGCCACGAATGTTGAATAGCAAATATAACGGAAAATGGTGCAAGTTATTTCCACTGTGTCAGCACACACAAAATGCTAGTGGAACACAGCAGGCCAGGAGAAGCCTTATAGACCCTCGGCCCGAAACGTCGACAGTGCTTCTCCTTATAGATGATGCCAATAGACAATAGACAATAGGTGCAGAAGTAGACCATTCGGCCCTTCGAGCCTGCATCGCCATTTTGAGAACATGGCTGATCAATTCCTATCAATACCCGGTTCCTGCCTTGTCCCCATATCCCTTGATTCCCCAATCCATAAGATACCTATCTAGCTCCTTCTTGAAAGCATCCAAAGAACTGGCCTCCACTACCTTCCGAGAAGAAGTTTTTCCTTAACTCTGTCCTAAATGACCTACCCCTTATTCTCAAACCATGCCCTCTGGTACTGGACTCTCCCAGCATCTGGTACATATTTCCTGCCTCTATCTTGTCCAATCCCTTAATAATCTTATATGTTTCAATCAGATCCCCTCTCAATCTCCTTAATTCCAGCGTGTACAAGCCCAGTCTCTCTAACCTCTCTGTGTAAGACAGTCCAGACATCCCAGGAATTAACCTCGTGAATCTACGCTGCACTTCCTCTACAGCCAGGATGTCCTTCCTTAACCCTGGAGACCAAAACTGTACACAATACTCCAGGTGTGGTCTCACCAGGGCTCAGTACAAATGCAAGAGGATTTCCTTGCTCTTGTACTCAATTCCCTTTGTAATAAAGGCCAACATTCCATTAGCCTTCTTCACTGCCTGCTGCACTTGCTCATTCACCTTCAGTGACTGATGAACAAGGACTCCTAGATCTCTTTGTATTTCTCCCTTACCTAACTCTACACCGTTCAGATAATAATCTGCCTTCCTGTTCTTACTCCCAAAGTGGATAACCTCACACTTATTCACATTAAACGCCATCTGCCAAGTATCTGCCCACTCACCCAGCCTATCCAAGTTACCCTGAATTCTCCTAACATCCTCATCACATGTCACACTGCCACCCAGCTTAGTATTATCAGCAAATTTGCTGATGTTATTTTCTATGCCTTCATCCAAATCGTTAACGTAAATGGTAAACAGCTGTGGTCCCAATACCGAGCCCTGTGGCACCCCACTAGTCACCACCTGCCATTCCGAGAAACACCCATTCACCGCTACCCTTTGCTTTCTATCTGCCAACCAGTTTTCTATCCATGTCAATGCCTTCCCCCGAAATGCCCTGAGCTTTGATTTTACCCACCAATCTTCTATGTGGGACCTTATCAGATGCCTTCTGAAAATCAAGGTACACTACATCCACTGGATCTCCCCCGTCTAACTTCCTGGTTACATCCTCGAAAAACTCCAACAGATTAGTCAGGCATGATTTACCCTTGGTAAATCCATGCTGGCTCGGCCCAATCCTATCACTGCTATCTAGATATGCCACTATTTAATCCTTATTAATGGATTCTAGCATCTTTCCCACCACCGATGTCGGGCTGACAGGTCGATAGTTCTCTGTTTTCTCCCTCCATCCTTTCTTAAAAAGTGGGCCTGCTGTGTGACACCAGCATTTTGTGTGTGTTGTTGTTTGAATTTCCAGCATCTGCAGATTTCCTCGTTTTTGCTCCACTGTGTCGGGCCAGTTTCCCTGAAAGTGGAAAGAGAAGGTGTCAGTACTTGAGGTGACGGGCCCTTTGACAGAATCCGAAAATGACGGTGGGACACAGTTTTAGGATAATAGGAAAGTGTGAACAACTGCTTGCTACGAGTGTGATAGAGCGGAAATGGCAGTGCAAGGCAAAAAAAAAAACCTGCAGTAAGGTAAGGAAGAATGGGGGAAGAATTCATTGATTAAGAGTAAAAGGTAAAAAAGTTTAAGAGGATCAGGAGGCGAAACTTCTTCACTCAGTGGGTTGCGAGAGATATGGAATGAACCACCAGTGCAAGTGGTGAATGTGAGCTCGATTTCAAAGTTTAAGCGAAGGCTGGATAGGTGCATCGGTGTTAGGACTATGGAGGGCTATGGTCCCGGGGCAAGTCGTTGTGTGTAGCCAGTTGAACTGGTTCATCATGGGCTAGATTGGGAGAACCGTTTGTTTCTGCGCAGTACGTTTCTATCATTCTATGACTCTCAGGTGGAAAAGCAACAGAAGGTGAGAGAGTCTTGCCGTTGTTATGGATGCTGAGCGTTCAAGGTTCCGGAAGCATGGCGTCCAGTTCACTGAGATTTCATACAGTTTGCTTTTAACACTGCAGAATAAAAGGACAGAGATGAGAGAGCTGCGTACTTTGTCAGGATGTTCTCTGTCCCTGCTGTGGGCAGAACTGAGATGTCAACTTCAATGTAATCCGTCATTAAAAGCAGAAGAGGAAATCATGCTCCGCTGGAAAGAGGATTATAGAACCCTGGCTTTGCGAAGGGAGAAGAATAAGTGCCAAATGGCGTCAAGATTTAGAAAGAGATCATTGTCATTATGGGATGGAGTAGGGGGTTGTCAAAGTGTCCGTATAAGCCGGGGAGTACAGACATTGTATTTGGAATGCTGCCAGGGAAACTCTGTCTGGGGGCGGGGTGTAAAAACATCCTCTACTAGCAGTGTTGTTCCTCTGTTCCACAAACACGTCGGGAACACCGCAGAAGCAGGAACTTTGCTCCCTGGACTTAACCTGGGACAGATTTGTGATATAGCTCCATCCGTTATCGTCCTGGAAATAGTTATAGAGAGACACAGCTAAATTTCAAATCTTATTTAAATAGACTTTTGATTAGTGTCTTCGTCAGAACAAAGGGAGATTTAATGATTGTTGCCATCTCAGCTCTGAACTTATTCTGCGCCACTGCGTAAATCACCGTGTTCGTGCACGAGCTCAAAGACTGAAGCATGAATCCGGTTTCACCTAGGATGGTTAAAGGGTCGGTGTAGTCTCCATGAAACAATGTCCCATCGGTTAAATTGAGCAAAATCTTATAGAGTAAATTTACTATCCATAGCACGATGAAACTGCCCGAGATGGTGAGCAACAAAACAATAGATTTCCGTCGGTTCTCCGCTTCTGGGTCACTCTGACATGCGCTCTTTCCGCTCGCCAGGAGTTGTCTCCTGACTCTCGTAGCCCGAGCGATGTGTCGAATGGTCAACACGTTGAGCAGCGAAATCAGTACAAATGGAATAAAAGGCATTATTATCCTCCGAATCCAATAGTAAGTCACCCAAACCGGCGATGAATAGAAGGTGGATTTTATAATACAGAACATTTGTATGTTATCAATTGTTTCTGCGGGTTGAAATATAAAATAAAACCCAGTATTCAGCATAAAGGAGAGCATAATCACAACAATTATAACCATCGCCGCTGTTTTCTCGGTACAATACTTAGCAGCCAGCTTCTGCAAACAAATTGCGATATATCGATCAACAGTGAAGGCGACAGTTAACCACACGGAACAGTCAATGACGTCAAGGATCAGGACGAACTTGAAGATGCAGATTGGAGTGTAGTCCAGGAATGAAACTGGGAAATACATATCCTTGATCTGATTGAAAACGATGTCCATAATCAGGACCGTGAGATCGGCGATAGCCATGGCAAGCAGGTAGCGGGAGATACACCTGGACAGACCGCACTTTCCTCGGGTCAGAGTCACGATTGTCAGCACATTAGCTGCAATGAAAAAATGAAAAATTGAAGAACGCATCTGGCAATGCGATGTTAGATCACGGGAGTAACACCCGGAAGGCAGCATATTAGATCCAGATAGACATGTTTAAATCAGACTTGGGCTGTGGGAGACTTCAAGGCGACCAATTAATTAACTTTTTTAAAAGATGGTATCAGCCTCGCTTCACTGTAGCTGTAAACAATATTGAAAATGTTGCGAGTCGTGCAACGGTTCTCCGTCACCTATTTACACGCCAACATTTGGCGCAGATCTCAGCCCAATGCGGGAAAACGATAATTAAAGAACCTATTGTTGTTAAGGGTGTAAGAAGATAGGTCATCGTAATTATCTTTGAAATTCTTTCGTTAAGGTTGAACTGAATGGCAAATTGATGCGAATAGTAGTGCATCTGCTAACAGGTCTGTCAGAACAAAGCAGATTGCGAATGAATAAGAGCGGAGAAAACTAACATTGCGAGTACCATTATCAATAGATTATTCTAACTCACCGGGAATCCCGAATGTAGCGAGCATGGGATAGTAAACCATTTTAGTACGGCCTAGGATTGTTGCATCCATCTCTCCGAGTAACTCTGTGCTGCTGCAGACTTAGGTTCAAATTCATAAGCAGATAAAGACATTACAATTCAATCTCATATTTATACCTGAAGGAAATCTCCAGTGAGGTGATTAGGTTGTTCAACGTTTACCATTAGTCATGGAACTTTAAACAAACAGATGAGGAAAGAGTTGATTATTAAATGAGATGTCTCTGTCCGTAGGATGTAACTTCCCATCAGTGAGATTCTCCGATTAACTTACAAATCTTAGTTTTACAGACATGAGCTCAAACAGTGATGATAAATCAAGTTTACCACGAACACTTCCTCCACCATTATCAGACTGAAGACGTAGAGTAGAATGACATTGTTCTTCTCTACATTTCCAGAGAGTGGATCAAAATTACCAGTGACGTATAGTGCAATGAAATTCTCCCGACATATCCCACACTTCTACACCGCTCATCACTCTTCATTGCACAACATTTTCAGCTGCAGTCCAGTGAAAGAAAGCTTGATTGTTATCTTCCATGCAGAGTATTTCGAAACTACTTTGTGACTCCTTTCTTCTCCATACTCTTAATGAGAATCTATTTTGAACCGATATGTGTCCGAGACGTTTCTTTTTGATAGACTCATGAGACAGATTAGGAAAGGACCATTCAACCGCTATCCTTTTGTTCAACTTCTCCATACGGCTCAGGGTCCAGGTAACAGGTAACTATCAATGCAGCAAATTTTCCTGTTCTTACTACCCAGGCACCGGGTGGCAGCGACATAGATTCCGAAACACCAGCATGTGTCATGAAATTTGTTAACTTAGCAGCAGCAGTTCATTGCAATATACAATATAGAAGAAAAGGAAATAATAATAATGATGATGAATTAATCAATTACTGTATACACACAGTGAATAGATTGGTAAGAATCGTGCAAAAACAGGAATAGTATACATTAAAAAAGTGAGGTAGTGTTCACAGGTTCAATATCCATTAGGAATCGTATGGCAGAGGGGAAGAAGCTGCTCCTGAATCGCTAAGCGTGTGCCTTCAGAATTCTGTACTTCCTACGTGATGGTAACAGTGCAGAAATGGAATGCCCTAGGTAGTGGATGTCCTTAATAATGGATGCTGCCTTTCTGAGATACCACTCCTTGAAAATGTCCTGGGTACTTTGTATGCTATTACGCAAGATGGAGCCGAACAAATTTACAACCCTCTACAGCTTCTTTCGATCCTGTGCAGTAGCCCCTCTCCCCATAACTGGCACTGATGCAGCCTGTCAGAATGCCTTCCACAGTACATCTATAGAAGTTTTTGAGTATATTTGTTGACGTACCAAATCTCTTTGTAACCCCCCGGGTCGCCTCAGGCTCGCTCAGCTCGTTCTCGTCTAGCGGGAGCATTCTTCGGCCCCGCCAAACTGGGTAATCAGCTGGTGTGGATGCTGTGTGATGTCCCCGCCTCGCCCAAAACAGACAGTACACCATATGCGATTAAATGAGTACAATTTATAAAGATTACTATAACTAAGTGATTAATAGCGATACAGTATCTTCGTCTCCTCTCTTCGGGGTACCTCCTGGCCTCGGACCCCCGCTTGGGGTCCATTCCTTGCCCAGTTTACAGCATCACGTCCTCTCTGTCTCTCACCCCCTCTCGCCGAATCTCCCCAAAATGCCCGCCAACAATAGCTTACAGAAGAAAGAACAACATTAATCCCAATTGATTTACAAAGGAATACAATTCTCGTTATCAGTAAATTTTAACCCAAACAAGCTTCCAGCACTCTCTCGCAACAAAGAAGCAACCCTACTTTTAACAAACAAAGAAGCCATTTACATTAACATACGCAGTAACAAAGAAAAAGAAGAAACCCCCTTTACATCTTCAAACTCCAAATGAAGTATAGTCACTGTCCTGCCTTCGTTATATCTGCATCGATATGTTAGGACCAGATTAGGCCTCAGAGATCTTGATTCAGGAGCTTGACATTTCTCATTCTCTCCACTTCTGATCCCTTTATGAGGATTAGTATGCATTCCTTCGATTTACCCTTCCTGAAGTCCACAATCAGCTCTTTCGTCTTACTCACGTTGAGTGCCAGGTTGTTGCTGCGACACCACTCCACTAGTTGGCATATCTCGCTCCTGTACGCGTTCTCATCTCCATCTGAGATTCTATCGACAATGGGTGTATCATCAGCAAACGTCAGCAAACTGTGCCTCCGGTACAGAGTTCGGCCCTGTAGCTCAGAAAGGTAGGGAAAGGAAGAGGAAGTAATAGGGGACTCGATAGTTAGGTGGTCAGATAGGCGATTCTGTGGACGCAATCAGAAGACCCGGATGGTAGTTTGCTTCCCTGGTGCCAGGGTCCTCGACGTTTCTGATGGCGTCCAAGATATCCTGAAGTGGGAGGGTGAGGAGCCAGAAGTCGTGGTACTTATAGGTACCAATGACATAGGTAGAAAAAGGGAAGAGGTCCTGAAAGGAGAATATAGGGATTTGGGAAGGGAGTTGAGAAGAAGGACCGCAAAGGTAGTAATCTCAGGATTACTTCCTGTGCCACGTGATAGTGAGAGTAGGAATGGAATGAGGTGGAGAATAAATGCGTGGATGAGGGATTGGCGCAGGGGTCAGGGATTCAAGTTTCTGTATCATTGGGACATCTTTTGGGGCAGGTGTGACCTGTACAAAAAGGACCGGTTGTACTTGAATCCCAGGGGGAACAATATCCTGGCGGAGAGATTTGCTAAGGCTACTGGGGAAAATTTAAAGTAGAATGGCTGGGGGTGGGGGTGGAAATCAATTTGAAGAGACTAGGGGAGAAAGCTTGTAGACAGTGTGTGAGGGAGGATAGGCAGGTGATAGAGAAGGGGAGCGCTCAGACCAAAAATGTAGGGGAGGAGAAAAAAATAATAAAGTTGTTTGCACCGTTAGGGATAAACAGATAGGAAGAGGCGGAGAGTTTCTTAAATGCTTCTATTTTAATGCTAGGAGCATTGTAATAAAGGTAGATGAGCTTAGAGCATGGATTGATACCTGGAAATATGATGTTGTAGCTATTAGTGAAACATGGTTGCAGGAGATGTGTGATTGGCAACTAAGTATTCCTGGATTTCGTTGCTTCAGGTGTGATAGAATCGGAGGGGCAAGAGGGGGAGGTGTTGCATTTCTTGGCCGGGAAAATATTACAGCGGTCATTAGGCAGGATAGATTAGAGGTCTCGTCTGGGGAGACTAGTTGGGTGGAATTGAGGGATGAAAAGGGTGTTGTAACACTTATAGGGGTGTATTATGGACCACCTAATAGGGAGCGAGAATCGGAGGAGCAAATTTGTAAGGAGGTATTTGTAGTAAGCACAAGTTTGTGATTGTGGGAGATTTTAATTTTCTACGCATAGACTAGAAAACCCATTCTGTAAAAGGGCTGGATGGTTTGGAGTTTGTAAAATGTGTGCAGAATAGTTTTTTGCAGCAGTACATAGAGGTACCAGCTAGAGAAGGGGTAGTGTTGGATCTCCTGTTAGGGAATGAGATAGGTCAGGTGACGTAGGTATGTGTTCGGGAGCACTTGGGATCCAGTGATCACAATGCCATTAGTTTCAATATAATTATGGAGAAGGATAGGGCTGGACCCAGGGTTGGGATTTTTGATTGGAGAAAGGTTAACTTTGAGGAGATTTGAAAGGATTTAAAAGGAGCGGATTGAGACAATTTGTTTTATGGGAAGGATGTAACAGAGAAATGGAGGACATTTAAAGGTGAAATTTTGAGGGTACAGAATCTTTATGTTCCTGTTAGGTTGAAATGAAAGGTTAAAATTTTGAGAGTGCCATAGTTTTCAAGGGATATTGGAAACTTGGCTTGGAAAAAGAGAGAGATCTATAATAAATATAAGTAGCGTAGAGTAAATGAGGTGCTCGAGGAATATAAAGAATGTAAAAAGAATCTTAAGAAATAAATTTGAAAAGCTAAAAGAAAATATGAGGTTGCTTTGGCAAGTAAAGTGAAAATAAATCCAAAGGGTTTTAAAAATTATATTAATATCAAAAGGATAGTGAGGGATACAATTGGTCCCTTAGAGAATCAGAGTGCACAGCTATGTGTGGAGCCAAAAGAGATGGGGGAGATTTTGAACAATTTCTTTTCATTGGTATTCACTAAGGTGAAGGATATTGAATTGCGTAAGTTAAGGGAAACAAGTAGGGTAGTTATGGAAACTATGATGATTAAAGAAGAGAAAGTACTAGAGCTTTTAAAGAAAATAAAAGTGGATAAGTCTCCGGGTCCTGACAGGATATTCCCTGGGACCTTGAGGGAAGTTAGTGTAAAAATAGCAGGGGCTCTGACAGAAATATTTCAAATGTCATTAGAAACAGGGATGGTGCCGGTGGATAGGCGTATTACTCATGTGGTTCCATTGTTTAAAAGGGTTTCTAAACCTAGCAATTATCAGCCTGTACGTTTGACGTCAGTGGTGGGTAAATTAATGGAATGTATTCTTAGACATGGTATATATAATTCTCTGGATAGATAGGGTCTGCTTAGGAGCAGTCAACATTGATTTGTTCGTGGAAGGTCATGTTTGACAAAGCTTATTGAATTTTTTGAAGAGGTTACTAGGAATGTTGAAGAGAGTAAAGCAGTGGATGCTGTCTATATGGACTTCCAGTAAGGCCTTTGACAAGGTTCCGCACAGAAAGTTAGTTAGGAAGGTTCAATCGTTAGGTATTAATATTGATGTAGTGAAATGGATTCAACAGTGGCTGGATGGGAGATGCCAGAGAGTAGTGGTGGATAACTATTTGTCAGGTTGGAGGCCGGTGACTAGTGGAGTGCCTCAGGGATCTGTACTGGATCCAATGTTGTTTGTCATATAAATTAATGATCTGGATGATGGCGTGGTAAATTGGATTAGTAAGCGTGCAGATAATACTAAGATAGGTGCCGTTGTGGATAATGAAGTAGGTTTTCAAAGCTTGCAGAGAGATTTAGGCCAGTTAGAAGAGTGGGCTGAAAGATGGCAGATGGAGATTAATATTGATAAGTGTAACGTGCTACATTTTGGTAGGAATAATCAAAATAGGTCATAAATGGTAAATGGTAGGGCATTGAGGAATGCAGTAGAACAAAGCGATCTAGTAATAATGCTGCATAGTTCCCTGAAGGTGGAATCTCATGCAGATAGGGTGGTGAAGAAAGCGTTTGGTATGTTGGCCTTTATAAATCAGAGCATTGAGTATAGGAGTTGGGATGTAATGTTAAAATTGTACAAGGCATTGGTGAGGCTAAATTTGGAGTATTGTGTATAGTTCTGGTCACCGAATTACTGGAAAGATGTCAGCAAAATAGAGAGAGTACAGAGGAGATTTACGAGAATGTTGCCTGGATTTTAGCACCTAAGTTACAGAGAAAGGATGAACAAGTTAGGTCTTTATTCTTTGGAGAGTAGAAGGTTGGTGGGGGGGGGGTGTCTTGATAGAGGTATTTAAAATTATGAGGGGGATAGATAGAGTTGACATGCATAGGCTTTTTCCATTGAGAGTAGAGGAGATTCAAACAAGAGGACATGAGTTGAGAGTTAAGGGGCAAAAGTTTAGGGGTAACACGAGGGGGAACTTTACTCAGAGAGTGGTAGCTGTGTGGAACGAGCTTCCAGTAGAAGTGGTAGAGGCAGGTTAGATTTTGTCGTTTAAAAAAAATTGGATAGGTATATGGACAAGAAAAGAATGAAGGGCTATGGGCTGAGTTGGGGTAGGTGGGACTAGGTGAGAGTAAGCGTTCGGCTCGGACTAGAAGGGCCGTTAAGGACCTGTGACCGTGCAGTAATTTTTATATGGTTATATGACTATATAGATGACATTTCAGTTGTGCCTAGCCACACAGCCATGGGTATAGAGAGAGTAGAGAGTTGGGCGAAGGGCACATCCCTGAAGTGTTGATCCTCAGCGAGAAGATATTATCACCAATCCGCACAGATCGTGATCTTCCGATTTGGAAGTCGAGGATCCAATTGCTGAAGGAGGTATAGCGGCTCGGGTTCTGTAACTTCTCAATCAGGATTAAGGGAGTGATGGTGTTAAATGCTGAGCTATAGTCGATTAACAGCATCCTGACACAGGTGTTTGTACTGTCCAGGTGGTCTAAGGCCGTGTGGAGAGCCATTGAGACTGCATCTGCCGTTGACCTATTGTGGCGATAGGCAAATTGCAATGGGTCCAGGTCCTTGCTGTGGCAAGTCATGACCAACCTCTCAAAGCATTTCAACACTGCAGATGTGAGTGCTACCGGACGATAGTCATTAAAGCAACTCACATTATTCTTGTTAGGGACTGGTATAATTCTTGCCTTTTTAAAGTAAGTGGGGACTTCCGCCCGTAGAAGTGAAAGGTTGAAAATGTCCTTGACTGCTCCGTCCTGGTGGTTGGCACAAGTTTTCAGAGCTTACCAGGTACTGCATCGTGACCTTCCGCCTGGCGAGGGTTCACCCTCTTTAAAGGGGGTTTAACATCGGACTCCGAGACGGAGATCACAGGGTCACCGTGTGCAGCAGGGACCTTCACAGCTGGATTTATACTCTCCCTTTCAAAGCGGGCATAGAAGGCGCTGAGTTTATCTGGTAGTGAAGCATCGATGCCATTCATGCTATTGGGTTTTGTTTTGTAGGCAGTAATGCCTTGCAAGCGCTGCCAGAGTTGTTGTACATCAAATGTCGCCTTCAACATCGTTTGAAATTGTCTCTTCGCCCTTGAAATAGCCCTCTGCAAATCAGACCTGGTTTTCTGGTGCAGACTTGAGTCGCCAGAATTGAATGCAATACACCTAGCCTTCAGAGGCCGACGTACCTCCTGGTTCATCCACGGATTTTGGGTTGGCAATGTCCAGTAAGTCTTTATAGGCACATACTCATCCATGCAGATTTTAATGAAGTCGGTAGCAACTGCAGCATACCCATCCTGAATCGAAAAAGATGAATCCTGACTACAGTCCACTCCACCGATTCAAAGCAGTCCTGTAAGCGCTCCTGTTTATCTCTTGTCCATACCTACCTCGTCCTCACTACTGCTCCTGAATTGTTCAGTCTCTATCTGTACTAAGGGAGTACAAGTACAGCTTATTGAACAGACTTCCCGAAGTGAGGACATGGAATAGCACGTTAGGCAGTCTTTATGGTGGTGTAACAGTGGTCCAGTGTGTTGCTTCCTCCAGTATTGCAAGTGATCTGTTGATGGTAATTGCTTAGTGGTTTTTGCAGACTGGCCTGGTTAAAATCATCAACTCGATGGTGACGACGTCAGGGTGCACTGTTTCGTGCCTGTTGATCCCATTGCTCAGATCATCTAAAGCCTGCTGGACATTGGTCTGAAGTGGAATGTATACCGCAACGAAAATGATCCCGGAAATCGCCCGTGGCAATAAAAATGGACGGCACTTACCTGCTAGATATTCCAGGTCTGGTGAGCAGAATTGGAACAGCACTGATAGAATTGTGCACCAAGAAGAGTTGATCTTGAGGCACACTCCTCCGCTTCTGCTTGTGAGAGACTGTATAGATCTGTCCGGGCGATGTATAATAAACCTGTTGATCTAAATCGCTGCATCCGGTACCTAAGATGTTCACCAGGATTCCGTGAAATAAAGGACGCACGCGGTCCTAATATCCCTGTGATTCGTCACCCCAACTCTGAGATAATCTATTTTATTCAGCAGAGACTGTTTGTTTGCCAGGAAGATAATCGGTATTGGGAGTTTAAAATCCCGTTTCCTTAAACGCACTTGTATCCCTGACCTTCAGCCACGTTTCCTGCGTGAAAACAGAGGAGTTCGTCCAAAACTGGCATTGTTTCGTCAGTCTTAAGCATTGATAGTTAGTTTAAACGCATTAAGACGTCTTTGTTGACTGTACTGACATTGGAAGTAGTTGTGCTTTTCAGCTGTAGCAGGCTGAAACAAGAATATTTAATTATTGTCATTGAGAGTTCTTCTGCCACACGTGTCGCCTCGAGGAGCCCCGGCAGTGCCTGGGGAAGAGTTGATGTAAGCATATACCTGGGCGCGATATCAGTCTATTGCGGTGGATAATACACGTTTTTAGAAAAATAACCACATCCCTAGCGGTGGTGTGGGATGAATATTGATGAGCGCATAAAGGGGAATTGTGGAGTGCAGAATCGAGTTCTCGACATTTTATTCACAAGCCCCTTTCTCATCTAATACTGGACCATTCCCTTTATTCTGTCTACAATCACTGTACTCTCTTCCGTTGGAACACTACTCCTTTCTTCCTTCCTTCATACTTTATCGGAATCTGTGCAAGATGAGGTTGCATCTGGGTGCGTTCTGTTTTTCACTCTCCGACATCTCTTACTCCTCAGACATGATTTCAGCTGCCACATCGTCCTATTCTTACCCTCACCGGCACGTGGCACAGGCAATAACCCAGAGATTACTAGCCTGGAGGTCCTGTTTCGCAGCTTCCTATCTAACTCCCTAAAATCTCTCTTCAGAGCATCCTCAACTTGTCTACCTATGTCATTGCTGCCAATATGTATTAAGTCTACTGGCTGCTCACCCTTGCACGTAAGAATGCCATGGATCCGGCCCGACACATCCCTGATCCTGGCACCAGGGAGACAACATACCAGCAGGGTGACTCTATCGCGCCTACAGAACCTGATCTCTATTCCTCTGACTAAGGATTCTCCTGCCAATACTGGCAATTCTCCTGTCCGTCTCTCTGCTTCTCTGAGCCACAGAACGAGACTCAATGCCCGGTCACTGTGCCCCTGAGCCCCTCCCCCCCCCCCCACCCGATAGTTCGCACTCAATAGTAAGTTATATACATATTATTGAGGGGAACGGACACAGGTGTACTCTGCACTGTCTGTACATTTCGCGTCTTTTTTCTGGCAGTCCACAGTTCCCTGTCTCCTGCTACCTCCCTGTGGGTTCTGTCTGTCGCTTCCTCATTCTCCCGTGTGAGTCGAAGTTCATCGAGCTGCCGCTACTGTTCTTTATTACGTGTTTTCAAGAGCGGCAACTCGGTGTATTTGGTGCAGGGTGATTATCTGGGATACCGGAACTCTTCCAGACTTCTCACATCGCATACAGAGTACAGAACAGTGCTACTGGAGCCATTGTCACTAATCTACTATGATCAAACAGATGAGTAATGAACAAATACACAAAGAAAACTGATCTCATCGAAGCCTGATTGCGCCGAAGTCTGATAAGCCAAAGCCACTCTAAAGACTGTCACACTCAAAAGGATGACCGCTCTGTTTGCACCTGCGTTACTACTACACACCCTTTCTAATCAATCCCTCTTGCTTATTGGTCGCTCTTCTACTCAGTGAAACTGCCACGAATCTCTGCCCTTGAAATCGCGGTTGCCCTCCCCATTAAAAAGTAGCACTTTTTACGCAGTTCTGACGTGAATTGTCCAACTCTGAGAAAACTGGCGCGAAGCCCTACTTTTAAATCCTGAACGCGGACCTGCCCTCCTGGTGGACCTGCATAACTGCAGCGACTCGCGTTCAATGCAGACATCATATGTTCTCTTTGTTTCTTCGCATTTTGAAACTACAACCGGTTGGATATGTCCCTTAAGGTCTACCTCTCTCACACGTCCGAAAAATGAGGCGATTATCATAATAATTGGTGATTGTATATTAGCCCGATTGCGTACGTGAGTTCTATGATCTCGACGGAGTTGAGAGGACGTGGAAAATATTATCAAAGGATTTTTGTTACGACAGAAGTCCTGTTTATGTGAAATGTGATTCCAAGACCCCTAACTATATCAAGTACATGAAAATCAGATAGTAACGTCGAAACCAGACGTTCTCACTGCGATATGAGACAAAACGAGACACGGAAATTCGCTCTGTGCATATATGCGTGTATTTATATATTATCTATCCGTCTATGAATAGCTTAATGTAATTATCTATCTATATGTTTTTTTATTTGTCTACTTATCTCTTTATGTGTTTGTTTGTTTGTTTGTTTGTGTGTGTATCTATGTAATGTATGTATGTATTTATTTCAAGATCCAATGCCATATAAGCCATTCCAGCCCTTGGCGCCGCAGAGCCCAGCCCGGATTTAACCCTAGCCACTGACGGGACAACTTACACTGAGTATTTAACCTACTAACCTTTACAACCCTGGACTGAGGAGGGAAACGGAAGCACGCGTAGAGGAGCCACCATTCTATCTTTAGATTAAATTCTTCTTACAGATGACTCTGTGATAGAACTCCAAACTCTGATGCCAAGAGCCGGAATAACATCGCGCTAATGGCTACGCTACTATGGCCCATGGATCTGGAATGATGGTGAAAGGTCGGGATTCAGAGGTGTTCAGTTGAAGATCAACCACGGCGGGCGAATTGGAAATGGAAACTTACCTTTCGCATTGCGTGTCAGCGAGGATTGATAACAGTGTGACAGCGGCGGGGTGGAATATCTCCATGAAATATCAGTCACATTCTGCAGATTAGGTAGAAGACTCAAGAGACTCAGAACTCTCGCCACCATGTTTAAGTTCAGTTATTACCCATCGACCAACAGGCTCTTGAACGAAAGGGGATAACTACGCTCACTTACCCATTCACTGAGATGTTCCCACAACCAATGAATTCACTTAAGTGTTGTTTATAATGTTATTTCATGTTCTCGTTGTTTGGTTCGGTTTGTTTATATTTGCATTTGCACAGATTCTTGTGTTCTGCTCTGCACTATGATTTTTGTTGTAATTAGCATCCATAGATTTGCTGAGTATGTCCGCAGGAAAATGAATGTCAGGTTTGTATGCGGTGACAGACATGAACTTTGATAATAAATTTTACGTTGAATTTGTAAACTTTGAACTTCGAAAAACAAAAGGTCGCGGTGTGTGGTTATACAGGATAAGTATCCAAGGCTACAGCAGAATACTGGTTCAATTGGAAAGAGCGTTGTCAGATGGAATTTAATCTCGAAAAGTGGAATTCCATGCGTTCTGCAGATTGAAAGAGGTTTTGGACCAATACAACAAATGCTATAGCTCTGAAGAATGTTAATCTGCAGAGGGAGTTAGAGTTCAAGTAATAACTTCGGTACAGAGTATAGAAGGCTAAAACTTCATGTCACACCATGATAAATCACTGGTTATATCGTTCTTGCATCTTTGCCCGCAACTTCGTACTCCTAACAAGAGGAAGGCTGCCATCGGGTGAGGAATAAAAAGGGATTTAGTAGCATGCTGCCTGCCGTGGAGGACTTAAGTTAAGGGGGGATATTGGATCAGGTGCAGTGATTTCTACTGAGGTGAAAAAGTGTCCGAGATAATCTGACAGAGAATATGCAATCATAAGGGGAGTCAATGGCGCAATCGTGTTCCCATGGTAGCGGTGCTTTTGTTAATAGCTGTTATGGGAGACGTTAGTGTCAGATGCAATCACTATGATATAATTAAGTAGGCACTTAAATATGCGAAATACAGAATGACCCGAAATCCATCCGTTCCTCCACACCACCAAGAATCTTGGGGTTAACCTGAATTCTGCCTTCAAATTCGACCTCCAAATTAAATCACTTTGTATTTGTTATTCGGGTTAAACTCCAACTGCCACTTCTCAGCCCAAATCTCCATCCTATCAATGCCGCTTACAACTCTCATAAAAAAAAAATATATATACACGATTCATAGCACCACCAACGTGGTCTGTGACATCTGCAGATTTACTAACCTACTTTTCTACTTGTCCATCTGAGTCATTTACAAATATCGCACAGAGCAGGGGTCCCAGAACAGATCCCTCCAGAATTCAGCGTTTCCAGACATCTACACCACTCGCTATCGTACATGGGCAAGCTGCTATTGAAACAACACTGCGTCGTTTCTGAACAAGCGCCTTACGAAAATGACATACACCACGCCACATCATTACCTTTACCCGTATCTTTTGCCGCATCCACAAAGTTTTCAATCAGGCTCGTGGGCGTACACCATTCCCTGCTCAAAATCATGCTGATTATCCCAAATGAAACTATGATTTTCCAAATGCTCATAAATCCTGTCTCTAAGAATATTCTCCAATAATTTGCCCACCTCTGAAGTAAGGCACAGTGGTCCATAATTCGCAGGGTTAGCCATAATCTAATCCTTGAACAAAGATGTAACGGTTCTGTTACGTCAATTATTACCAAAGAAAACGGCTGGAGTCTCTTTGCACTATGGTGCACAGATGATTATTAAGTGCATCAAAAAAGAAGCTTTCAGAACCTGTCGGAAAAAACCTAAAGAAAATAGTGACTATTTACAAAAAGATATCTACCGTAAAACACAATAACAGTTTCACCCTTCGACAGTGAACTCCGCGAAGCTCGGTAACTCTCTGCTTACTACTGAGAGAGACCCGCTCCATGACATAGTATATTTAGTGACCCACAAGGTTAACTTTAGACTACACATGAATCAGAATATAATACAGTAATTGCGGTCATATGACAAAATAAACTGAAGTGTCTGCCTTAAATATAGTATAAACATATTTGCACTGTACATATTCCCATTACTGAAGAAATGGAATATCCCGCCGTGTATGGTGGGAAAGGTAACATAAACCTAACAAATTATAAGAATAAGCCGGAGAAAGACACTGAAGTACGCACTCTTAGCGTAACGATTGCAGTCGGGGATCTCCGTCCGTAACGGTGTGGAATGCGGGTGGATGTAAACCTGCAGAATTATAAAGCAGTGTGTGTGTGTGTGTCTGTCTGTCTGTGTGTCTGTGTGTCTGTGTGTCTGTCTGTCTGTCTTTTTAACCGAACGGTCTACCTCACGATTTGCCACCCTCCAATAATCTGGTACAACTCCCATTACCAATGAGGGCGCAGAGATTATCGCCAAAGACATCTCAATCTCTCCCGTACAGCCCCGGGGGATTTACCTATCATAACGTGTTTTTTTTTTGTCAGATGTTCCAACACTTCCGCTTACTTAACGGCAACATGTTCTAGCATATCCGTTTGTGATCCGCTGGCCCTCTCACTTACGAATACGAAGGGAAAGTATCTGCCTTACCTTCTCTGACTCCAAGCATATGCTTCCTCCTCTATCCCGATCGCTGCTATGCTTACTCTAGTCCTGTTCTTCATATTCGTGTAGAAGGCCATGGAGTTTTCCTCAATCCTCTTAGGCATGTCAGTCTCATACATGCTCCAACTCCCTAAGCCAGTCCCTGAGCTCCTTCCGGCTACTTTGAAACTCTCCAGAGACATGTCTGATCCTTGCTTACTAAGTCTTCAGTTTTGCTGTAGTTACGCTGAGTCAGCGCACTTCAATGCCTTTCCCAGCTATATTCCTGTAATATGTTGGCGTTCTGGTGCCTTTGCCGCGGTACACGGCGGAATATTCCATTTCTTTTGTAATGGGATGACAAAGAGATAGACGGATATGAGGGAAAAGGAGTTAGATTGATCTAACAGTATGTGAAATAGTTGACACGTCATCGTGAGCCAAATGTGCTGTAATTTTCTACGTTCTACGGTATGCGTTCTATGATACGGTCCTAGATCGGGCAAATGGAAAGAGGCTAATATCCAACGTGAACCTAGTGAACAGAGTCCCTGTTCCTGGGCTCCACACCTTCAACAATACGTGGGGAAAAACACAGAAATTGTCAGTTTGACCAACGAATGAATTGCTGGGACATACTGTATTATGAAATGAAAAGCCATAGAAGTAACTAATCTGTAACAAAGTGGGTCAAATTCTAATTATTTTCACGAGGATCTAATTTCTAGCGGCACTCTGAGGTTCTAAACCAGATTGGTGTCTCTGACGGCGGTGTGGATAGGCTGTCTTTAACAGTTACTACGAAATACTTCACCATTCTCATCAAAGTTACTATAGACTTATTCTGGTCTGGATTGCCAACCTTCTTTCTTGAGAAGATAAACTTGTTATTTGCAGCGAATATTGAGAACTATGGCAGTAGTTTCTTCAGTTAGGAAGAATGAGACACGTTCTGAGAATAAGCAAAAAAGCAATAAAAATAAATAAAAATAAGCAATAAACAATAAAAATGCCATCATCTTTGTTGTAAATATTGCTCAACTGCAACTCCGCAAGAATGACAAACCGGTAACTACAGCAACCATTTGACAATGTTTATAATTTCTGGTCTTCCTAATCTGCTAAACTTCTCCTATGTACTGGCACAAAACGCATAGGATCTCAGAGAACCAGGCACTCATGAGGGCACTCTTTCCACCAACCCTCTAGCTAATTCAAGACTATTCATCGGTGGGCACACTCGATCAATACTGACTGCTTTTCAGGCTTTTACAAATTTTTCAAATGTAAAGTAGTCCCAGGGATTAGAGGATTAGCTCTATTGGGTAATGCACACTTTCAACATGTTCATACGCCCTTGTTTCTCACCCCAAACTAGCATCGATCTCAATCTATGTACTACCCACATACAGCACACACCAGTATATCTATCTGAGCTGGTCCAATTGCCTACATTTCACCCATTGTCATCGGAACCTTTCCGTGCCAGGTACCTGTGCAAATATATGTTAAATAGTTGGACTGTACGCCCCGCTCCACACCTCCGACTTTCTCTGACAGTGCATTCCGTATAAACTGAATGTTCTGTGTCAAAGCGATGCCCGCAACCCTGAACTCTTATATTTTACTCCACTCAAGTTAAATATATGTCCTCTAGTTTTTGCGGACCTGTTAAAACCCATCCATTGTATCTACACCTTTCATTTTACAAACTGCTTCATCCCAGCATCCTACGCTCCAGGGTAAATCTTCCAATGTATCCATCCTTTACTAATACATCAAGCATAGCATTGCTGATAACGTTCTCGCAAAACCTTTTTGCACCGTTTCATATATTCCCAGCCGTGGTATAAATAACACAACATCTGAACTTGCCCCTGCAAAGCCCCAAAAGTTGTTTCTAGCAGTGAACATGTGGAATGCAAAGTAGCAAACTACTGTATGTGCCATAAATATTTAAAAATACAAAAAGGAAATATTGATTTTATTTCCACCAAATTGTAGCAGCCTCTGTGAAATCCAAGTACTCAATATTTCAGGCGAAGGACGTTTTAACGGGAACTGCAAAGGGTCGTGAATCGAGTTTTGGATCGGGAAGAAGGAACAGCGCGTGCAAGGGGAATGACAGATGACAAATGACAAGAAGGATGATAGAGCAAGACAACATTAATGCACTAAAGTACAAAGATGGGATAGAGGAGGAACAACAGATAGCGAGAGAATCTCAAAGGTGGTCAGAAAAAGATACGGTTATGTTTCAGGTTTATTTCTATAAATAAAATGCGGTCAGAATATTCATCAGAACAATAGGAGATTTAATTAGAATTAACATCTCAGCTCTGAACTTACTCTGTGCAACAGGGTAAATTGTCATAAGACCATAAGACACAGGAGCAGAATTAGACCAGTCAGCCCATCGAGTCTGCTCCTCCACTCTATAATACTAATCTCGGATCTCACTCAACTCCAAAGATCTACCTTCTCACCATATCCTCTACTGCCATGACTGATCAGGAAACGATCAAATTCCGCCTTAAAAATACGCACGGACTTGGCCTCCACCGTAGTCTGGCAGAGCATTCCCCAGATTTTCTACTCTGCGGCTGAAAAGTTCCTCCTTACCTCTGTTGCAAAGGTCGCCTCTCAATTTTGAGGGTAAGCTTTCTAGTTCTGTATAGCCGCACCACAGGAACTATCCATTCTATCTAGTCTTTTCGACATTCGGTAGGTTTCAAGGTGATTCCCCCTACATTATTCTAACTTTCTGTGAGTACAGGTCCAAATCTGCCATACGCTTTTCATATGTTAACGCGTTCCTTTCCTGAATCAACCTCGTGAAACCACTCTGGACTGTCTGCTTTCTGAGATATGTTACCCAGAACTGTACGAAGACCCATAATTCTCTCTGCACCTCTGGTGTTTTCCACATTTATATAATAATCCGCACTATTGTTCCTTTTACAAAAATGCATTATGATACATTTCCCAACATTGTTTTCCATCTGTCATTTTTTTTCCTATTCTTCTAATTTGTCTAAGTCCTGCTGCAATCGCATTCCTTTCTCAGCACTATCTATCCGTCCACCTATCATCGTATCATCCACAAAAGCATCACTTCCATTCTCTAAATCGTTGACAAACAAGTCGACGTGTCGGGAAGAGACTCTACATCACCACTGATGTAGCGTTGAGGAGTGATACCGGTGCAGTCTTGAAACATAGACTGTTCCGTGTACCCGACAAAAAAGCAGTCATTGCTGGCGCTCATGCGAGCGCCCATGGATTAATCTTTTTTTTAAAGGAAGTGTGAGGAGTCAAAGTAAAAATCATTGAGAGTGAGGAGCAGTTCCTTCAGAAGGAGAAGAGTGGCAGTTGTGAGGAGCTGGTGATGTCAGGTGTCCAGAAAGAAGCCGAGTTTTTTGATGCCTTCCTGATGGGAGATGGAGGTGTGTAGGGACTGGACATCATATAACCATATAACAATCACAGCATGGAAACAGGCCATTCCGGCCCTCCTAGTCTGTGCCGAAAATATCCTTAGAGAAAATGCGACGAACATAGATAGGGCACTTGACGTCTTTGGGAAGAACAAGAGCGTGTGAGGTGTCACGGATGTAGGTAGGAAGCGAATGGTCCATGGAGATAAAAGATAGGGTATGTAGGTTTAAATTCGTTGGACAGGAACAAGTAGAAACAATGGGACTAATTGGAACAGATTTATGGATCTTGGGAAGGAGATAGAAACGGGAGGTACGAGGTAAGGGAACTAAGAGATTGGTGGTATTGGATGGGAGATTCCCAGAGTTAACAAGGTCTGTGATAGTGCAGATCACAATGGCCTGGTTCTCATTAGTGGGGTCCTGTTCAAGGGCTAAGTAAGAGAAGGAGTCTGCGAGCTGTAGCCTGGCTTCAGTAAAGTCGAGGTTAATCCGCCAGATTACTACAGAACCAGCAACCTCCAGTCTGCGCGTTTGATAGTGAGGTTCGGATCAGTGCAGAGAGAGTGGAGAGCAGTGCGTTCGAAAATAGTCACCGTAGAATACGAGAGAGGAGTAGTAAATTCAAGACGGTTGATGTTTCGTTGGCAGTTAGCAATGAAAAGACCTAGAACAGGTAGACGACTAGAGCGGGACGTCCAGGAAGAGGGCGAGGGTTAGAGGTGGGAGAAGTCATCGGTGCGCTGGAGAGTCCTTGACAAATAAGTAAACACGGAGACGGAGACGAATGAAGAGTTCAACGTCACGGCAGGAACGGAACTCACTGAGGTGTGGGTGCAGGGAGAGAAAGGTGAAGCCCCTCCGGAAGACAGAACGTTCTGTTTCAGAGAGCGAAAGGTCAGATGGGATTCTGAAGACACCACACAGATGAGAGCTGGGATTAGCGGGGGAAAGAGTAATGGTGGTGTCTGGGGATAGGGGAGGGAAGATGCGGTGAGAGGAATATTTATTCTCCGAGGACCCAAGAGCAGGCCTCAGGACCTGAGAGAAACGAGATAACAGAGTGGTGGTGGGGGAAGGGAGACTGGGGTTCCAGCGAGCGGCCGCGCGTAAATTACCAGCCTATAGGTGCTGTTCGGCAAGGCCCAGGCTGGAGTCGGAGTGAGAGGTAGTACAATGGGCACTTTAAAGTTGTCCGGTGTTGTTTGAGCCCGCATTGATGGCTGTGGAGTCTGGGTTCGGAATCTGCTCAGGACTGTTGAATACGTTGAGGTCGGCAGCAGGGATCGCGATTTGGAGACGTCCTTGGCTGCCAGTGTTAGGAACAGCAGGTTCTGTGGTCTATGAAAACTGTTAAAGATCCATCCTCATTGCGGGACAGAGACGGGACAAGTGAAGACATTGGCTTCGCTTTTAACGCATCCCACGAGTATAAAGGACAATACGATTCAGCTGTTTAAATTACTTGATGATAAAAAAGTAAATGCATACATTTAATTATGTCAGAATTCTAAGATATCCATAGCAGCTCCTGAACACTCAGACCAGATTCTACATGATTTGTCTCATCGTTTAACCTACGGATTTTCCGGGCACTTCAAGGGAAAATGATATATTGAACAGACGGGCATCTAATCCGCCGACCGTTTCTTGGCAATCTGACGAATCCAGTGACAGGAGATGAGATTATGTTGTAAATAGCTGCGAAAATGGCATCTTCAGGTCAGACTCTTATGCCGTTCTCCTCTACACCTGGAAAGAAGGAAGATCACAACAATTTTCGAAGAACAATCGTTTGTCGCCAGGTGTTGTTGAAATTATACCATTAAGTTTGGAACCTTTGTTGCCTCCTGCCATGTTTATTTCTCTCTCTCCCTATCTCTCTTGCTATCTATCTATTTATCTCTATCTCTCTCTCTCTCTCTCTCTCTCTTGCTCTCTCTCTGTCTCTGTCTCTCACTCTCTCTCTCCATTCCCTCTCTCTTTCTCCATCTCTCTCTCTCTCTCTCTCTCTATACAAGCAGTGTGCCGGTCAACATTTCTTATAACTGGATGTTTCTGGGCGCTTTAGTAAATCGAGGGGCAGATAGAGAGATAGTTTCAAGAATGGTGCAATAATAACAGGGGTTGTCTTAATGGGAGATTTTAATTTCCCCAATATTGGTTGGCATCTCCATACAGCAAAGTGTTTCGACAGATTGGAGTTTGTTAGGTGTGTTCAGGAAGGTTTCCTGACACAGGATGTAGATCAGTTTACAAGAGGAGAGGCTCTACTTAATCTAGTATTGGGAAATGAACCTGGTCAAGTGTCAGATCTCTCAGTGGGAGAGCATTTTGGAGATAATTATCACAATTCTATCTTCTTTACCATAGCATTGGAGAGGGATAGGAGCAGATGTGTCAGGAAAATGTTTAATTGGAGTAAGGGGAAATATGAAGCTATCAGGCAGGAACTTGGAAGCATAAATTGGGAACATATGTTCTCAGGGAAATGGACGGCAGAAATGTGGAAATTTTCAGGGATATTTTCATGGCAGTCTGCATAGGTACATTCCAAAGAGACAGGGAAAGGATGATAGGGTACAAGAACCATGGTGTGCAAAGGCTGTAGAAAATCTAATCAAAAAGAAAACAAAAGCTTACGCAAGGTTCAGAAAACTAGGTAATAATAGAGATCTAGAAGATTATAAGGCTAACAGGAAGGAGCATAAGAATGAAATTAGGAGAATCAGAAGGGGCCATGAGAAGGTATTGTCGAGTAGAATTAGGGAAATCCCCAAAGGATTCTACAAGTATGTGAAGAACAAGAGGTTAAGATGTGAGAGAATAGGACCACAGAAAAGAAACGTGGCAATTGTAAGGATGACTTACAGTGGACAGCGGATTGAAAAGCTTGAGCATATAGACATTAAGAAAGAGGATGTTATGGAGCTTTTGAAAGGTTGGATAAGTTACCTGGACAGGCCGAGATGTACCACCAGATACTATGGCCCCGGCCCAGGTAGGAGATTGCTGAGCCTCTGGCAATGATCGTTGCATTATCAGTGAGGACTGGATAAGTTCTGGAGGATCAGTGGGTTGCAGATGTTGTTTCCTTATTCAAGAAAGGGAGTAGAGATACCCCAGGAAATTGTAGACCACTGAGTCTCACATCAGTGGTTGGTAATTTGATGGAGAAGATCCAGAGAGGAGGTCCTGCAAAGAGTTTAGAGAGTTAGGTACAAAGTTGAAGGACAGGACCTCCAGGGTTGCAATCTCACAATTGCTACCCGTGCCACGTGCTAGTGAGACTAGAAATAGGAAGATAATGCAGCTAAATCCGTGGCTAAGGAGATGGTGCAGGAGGGAGGGCAATTGGGCTTTGTTCCAGGAAAGGTGGGTCTTGTTCCGATGGGACGGTTTGCACCTGAACTGGAGGGGGACTGACATCCTGGCGAGTAGGTTTGCTAGTGCTGCTCTGGGGGGTTTAAACTAGATTTGCAAGGGGAGGGGAAAAAGAGTGTTAGAACAGACAGCGAGGTGGAAGAGGATAAAGGTCATGCGAAAATGGCATGTATAGACAGAAATCAAAGGTTTGTACGTGATAGAAATGTTCTCAGGTGCATCTATTTCAATGCAAAGAGTACTGCAGGTAAAGCAGATGAGTTTAGGGCGTGGATTGGCACGTGGGATTACGGCATTATTGCTATTAGTGAGACTTGTTTGCAAAGGAGCAGGACTAGCAGCTTAATGTTCCGGGGTTCCTTTGTTTCAGACGTGATAGAGGGGGGAAGGTTGAAATGAGGAGGAGTGGCATTACTAGTCAGGGAAAATATCACAGTTGTGCGTAGACAGGACAGCCCACAGGGCTTGTCTACAGAGGCCATATGGGCCGAGCTGAGGAACGGGAAAGGTGTGCCCACACTAATAGGGTTGTATTATAGACTGCCCAATAGTCAGAGAGAATTGGAGGAGCACGTCTGTAGAGAGATAGCAGACCGATGTAAGAAACAGAAAGTTGTAATAGTAGGGGACTTTAACTTTCCATATATTGATTGGGACTCCCACACTGTGATAGGGCTGGATAGCTTGGAGTTTGTCGAATGTGTCCAGTAAAGTTTTCTAAATCAATATATAGAGTTACCAACGAGAGAGGATGCAATATTTGATCTCCTATTAGTGAACCAGACAGGTCAGGTGACAGAAGTATGTGTAGGCGAACATTTTGGGTTCAGTGACCATAATGTCATACGTTTCAAGATAATTGTGGATAAAGCTGCTCCTCGAGTTGAGGTTCTAAATTGGAGAAAGGCCAATTTTGTGGAAATGAGAAGGGATCTAGGAAGCGTGGATTGGGATAAGTTGTTTTCTAGCAAGGATGTGTTAAGTAAGTGGAAGGTCTTCCAAAGGGAGATTTTGAGAGTGCAGAGTTTGCATGTTCCTGCCACAATTAAAAGCAAAGTTAACAGACATAGGGAACCTTGGTTTTTAAGGGATATTGGCAATCTGGTTAAGAAAAAGAGGGAGGTGTATAGCAGGTATAGACAACAAGGAACAAATGAGGTACTTGAAGAGTATATAAAATGTAAGAAAATACTAAAGAAGGAAATCAGGAAGGCAAAAAGAAGACATGCTTGCTTTGGCAGATAATGTGAAGGTAAACCCGAAGGGTTTCTACAAGTATATTAAGAGTAAAAGGATAGTAAGGGACACAAATTGGTCCCCTAGAAGATCAGAGTATTTGTCTATGTGTGGCGCCTCAGGAGATGGGGGAGATCTAAACAGTTTTTTTTGGCATCACTATTTACTCAGGAAACTGGCATAGTGTATATGGAAGGAAGGGAAACAACCAGTAGTGTCCTGGAACATATAGAGATTAAAGAGGAGGAGGCACTTGCTGCCTTACTGTGAATAAAGTTAGGTAAATCCCCCCGGGCCTGACATGATACTTCCTCAGATCTTGAGAGAGACTAGTGTAGAAATTACAAGGGCCCTGGCTGAAATATTTAAAATGTCCTTAGCCACAGGTGTGGTGCTGGAGGATTGGAGGGTAGCTCATGTTGTTCTGTTGTTTAATAAAGGCTCCAAAAGTAAACCAGGTAATTACAGGCCTGTGAGCCCGACATCAGTGTTAGGTAAATTATTGGAAGGTGTTCTGAGAGATCGGATATACAAATATTTGGACAGCTGAGGGCTGATTAAGGATAGTTTCCATGGCTTTGTGCGTGGTAGATCGTGTAGGCTGTGGATGTTGTCTACATGGACTTTAGTAAGGCCTTTGGTAAGGTCCCATATGGAAGGTTAGTTCAGAAGGTTCAGACACTATGGAGAGTTAAACTGGATTTGAAATTGGCTGTGTGGGAGAAGACAGAGTGGTAGTGGATGATTGCTTCTCAGACTGGCACTAGTGGTATGCTTCAAGAATCAGTGCTGGGACCACTGTTTTGTTGTCTATATATATGATCTAGATGATAATGTGGTGAATTGGATTAGCAAGTTTTTTTATGACACAAAGAATGGAGGCATTGTGGACAGCGAGGAAGGCTTTCAAAGCTTACAGACTGATCTAGTCCGGCTGAAAAAATGGGCCAGAAAATAGCAGATGGAATTTAATGCAGACAAGTGTGAGGTTTTGGATTCTGGAAGGACAAATCAAGGTAGGACATACACAGTAAATGGTAGGGCACTGAGGAGTGTGGAGGAACAAAAGAATCTATAAGTTCAGATACATAATTCCCTGAAAGTGGCGTCACAGGTAGACAGGGTTACAAAGAAGGCTTTTGGCATCCTAGCATTCTTTAATCAAAGTACTGAGTGTAAGAGTTGGGATGTTATGGTGAGGTTGTATAAGACATTGGTGAGGCCAAATTTGGAGTATTGTGTGCAGTTCTGGTAATGTAACAATAGGAAGGATATCAGTAAGATTGAAAGAGTGCAGAGAAGATTTACTAGGATGTTGCTGGGTCTTCAGGAGTTGAGTTATAGGGTAAGATTGAACAGGTTAGGACTTTATTCCTTGGAGCATAGAAGAATGAGGGGAGACAATAGACAATAGGTGCAGAAGTAGACCATTCGACCCTTCGAGCCTGCACCACCATTTTGAGATCATGGCTGATCATCTACTATCAATACCCGGTTCCTGCCTTGTCCCCATATCCCTTGCTTCCCCTATCCATAAGATACCTACCTAGCTCCTTCTTGAAAGCATCCAGAGAATTGGCCTCCACTGCCTTCCGAGGCAGTGCATTCCAGACCCCCACAACGCTCTGGGAGAAGAAGTTTTTCCTTAACTCTGTCCTAAATGACCTACCCCTTATTCTCAAACCATGCCCTCCGGTACTGGACTCTCCCAGCATCTGGAACATATATCCTGCCTCTATCTTGTCCAATCCCTTAATAATCTTATATGTTGCAATCAGATCCCCTCTCAATCTCCTTAATTCCAGCGTGTGCAAGCCCAGTCTCTCTAACCTCTCTGCGTAAGACAGTCCGGACATCCCAGGAATTAACCTTGTGAATCTACGCTGCACTTCCTCTATAGCCAGGATGTCCTTCCTTAACCCTGGAGACCAAAACTGTACACAATACTCCAGGTGTGGTCTCACCAGGGCCCTGTACAAATGCAAAAGGATTTCCTTGCTCTTGTACTCAATTCCCATGGTAATAAAGGCCAACATTCCATTAGCCTTCTTCACTGCCTGCTGCACTTGCTCATTCACCTTCAGTGACTGATGAACAAGGACTCCTAGATCTCTTTGTATTTCTCCCTTACCTAACTCTACACCATTCAGATAATAATCTGCCTTCCTATTCTTACTCCCAAAGTGGATAACCTCACACTTATTCACATTAAACATCATCTGCCAAGTATCTGCCCACTCACCCAGCCTATCCAAGTCACCCTGAATTCTCCTAACATCCTCATCACATGTCACACTGCCTCCCAGCTTAGTATCATCAGCAACTTGCTGATGTTATTCTCAATGCCTTCATCTAAATCATTGACGTAAATCGTAAACAGCTGTGGTCCCAATACCGAGCCCTGTGGCACCCCACCAGTCACCACCTGCCATTCCGAGAAACATCCATTCACCGTTACCCTTTGCTTTCTATCTGCAACCAGTTTTCTATCCATGTCAATGCCTTCCCCCCAATGCCATGAGCTCTGATTTTACCCACCAATCTCCTATGTGGGACCTTAGCAAATGCCTTCTGAAAATCGAGGTACACTACATCCACTGGATCTCCCTTGTCTAACTTCCTGGTTACATCCTCGAAAAACTCCAATAGATTAGTCAAGCATGATTTGCCCTTGGTAAATCCATGCTGGCTCGGCCCAATCCTATCACTGCTATCTAGATATGCAACTATTTCATCTTTAATAATGGACTCCCCACTACTGATGTTAGGCTGACAGGACAATAGTTCTCTGTTTTCTCCCTCCCTCCTTTCTTAAAAAGTGGGATAACATTAGCCATTCTCCAATCCTCAGGAACTGATCCTGAATCTAAGGAACATTGGAAAATGATTACCAATGCATCCACAATTTCCAGGGCCACCTCCTTTAGTATCCTAGGATGCAGACCATCTGGACCTGTGGATTTGTCAGCCTTCAGTCCCATCATTTTATTCATCACCATTTCCTTCCTAATGTCAATCTGTTTCATTTCCTCTGTTACCCTATGTCCTTGGCCTATCCATACATCTGGGAGATTGCTTGTGTCTTCCTTAGTGAAAACAGATCTAAAGTACTCATTAAATTCTTCTGCCATTTCTCTGTTTCCCATAACAATTTCACCCAATTCATTCTTCAAGGGCCCAACATTGTTCTTAACTATCTTCTTTCTCTTCACATACCTAAAAAAGCTTTTGCTATCCTCCTTTATATTCCTGACTAGCTTGCGTTCGTACCACATTTTTTCTCCCCGTATTGCCTTTTTAGTTAAGTTCTGTTGTTCCTTAAAAATTTCCCAATCATCTGTCCTCCCACTCACCTTAGCTCTGTCATACTTCCTTTTTTTTTAATGCTATGCATTCTCTGACTTCCTTTGTCAACCACTGTGGCCCCTTTCCCCCCTTTGCATCCTTCCTTCTCCGGGGAATGAACTGATTTTGCACCTTGTGCATTATTCCCAAGAATACCTGCCATTGCTGTTCCACTGTCTTTTCTGCTAGGATATCCATCCAGTTAACTTTGGCCAGCTCCTCCCTCATGGCTCCATAGTCTCCTTTGTTCAACTGCAACACTAACACCTCCAATCTGCCCTTATCAAATTGCAGATAAAAACTTATCATATTATGGTCACTACCTCCTAATGGCTCCTTTACTTCAAGATCGCTTATCAAATCCTGTTCATTACATAACACTAAATCCAGAATTGCCTTGTCCCCGGTCGGCTCTCGTACAAGCTGTTCCAAGAATGTATCCTGTAGGTACTCTACAAACTCCCTATCCTGGGGTCCAGCACCAACCTGACTCTCCCAGTTCACCTGCATGTTGAAATCCCCCATAACTACTGCGATATTACCTTTGCCACATGCCAATGTTAACTCTCTATTCAACTTGCACCCAAAATCCATGCTATTGTTTGGTGGCCTATAGACAACACCCATTAGGGTCTTTTTGCCCTTACTGTTCCTCAGTTCTATCCACACAGACTCTACTTCTCCTGATCCTATGTCCCCCCCTTGCAAAGGACTGAATCTCATTCCTCACCAACATGGCCACCCCACCCCCTCTGCCCACATTTCTGTCCCCAGGATAGCACGTATACCCCTGTACATTCATTTCCCAGGTCTGATCTCCCTGCAGCCATGTCTCCGTTATCCCAACATCATAGTTACCCATTCGCACTTGAGCTTCAAGCTCATCCACCTTATTTCTGACACTTTGTGCATTCAGATATAGAATTTTTAGCCCATTTCTCCTCTCTCTGTTGGAATCGCTGCCTATTGTGCTTAACCCAGCTCCCCGAACTCCCATCTGGCTATACACCCCTTGAGTTTTGTTGACCTTGCTAAATTTACTTATTCTCTCTGCACATTTAACTCCATGTTCCGTCAGGCCATCCCTCTGTACATGTGTCCTCCTTATCACTTGTTCCGCCTCACCTTTCTCTACTACACACTTAATATTCCAGAACCGTGTAGTCCCCACCTGTCCTTTATTCTTCATCTCGCTATCCTCTCTCGCATTCTGGATCCCAGCCCCCTGCAAATTTAGTTTAAACCCCCCCCCCCCCCCCGAAAAGCACTAGCAAACTTTCCACATGATAAAATCTTAATAGGTGGAGACTTTAATTTTTGTTTCGATCCAGTTTTGGATAGGTCAACTAAAGTTGCTACAAAATCAAAAGTAATAAAACTAACTTTATCATTAATGAAAGATTTAAACCTGATTGATATATGGAGAAAAATTAATCCAAGAGAAAGAAACTATTCATTTTATTCAAATAGACATAAAACTTACTCAAGGATTGTTTTTTTTATTATCAAAAAATATTCAGGATAGAGTGAAAAGTGTGGAATATAAAGCAAGAATACTGTCAGATCATTCCTCCTTGATAATGACAATGATAATGATGGATAAGGAGGAATTGAACTATAGATGGAGATTTAATTCAATTTTATTAAAACATCAAGATTTTTGTGATTTTATGAAAAAACAGATTCAATTTTTTTGGGATACAAATTTACATTCAGTTGAGGATAAAATTGTATTATGGGAAGCGATGAAAGCATATTTAAGGGGTCAGATTATAAGTTATACATCTAAAATTAAGAAGGAATACATGGCAGAAATAGATCAATTGGAAAAAGATATCATAAAGTTAGAAAAAGAATCTCAAAGATATATGACAGAAGAAAAACAAAGACAACTTGTTAATAAAAAATTACAATATAATACACCCCAGACATATCGTACAGAAAAAGTAATTATAAGAACTAAACAGAAATATTATGAATTAGGTGAAAGATCACATAAGATTCTTGCTTGGCAGTTGAAAACAGAACAGGCTTCTAAAACAATAAATGCAATTAGAACAAGTGTAAATAAGGTTACTTATAAACCTTTACAAATTAATGAAACTTTAAAAAAATTTTATACTGAACTATATCAATCAGAATCACAAAATAAGATTGCTGAGATAGATAAATTTTTATCACAAATAACCCTTCCAAAATTAAATTTGGAAGAACAGAAAGGATTAGATATGCCCTTTACATTAAAAGAGGTTGAAGAAGCTTTAGGATCACTTCAGAGTAATAAATCCCCAGGAGAAGATGGTTTTCCTCCTGAATTTTAAAAAAATTTAAAGATTTATTAATACCTCCTTTTATGGAATTCATATATCAAGTGGAAAGAATGCATAAACTCCCACAATCTGTTTTTAACAGCGATCATAACTGTACTGCCAAAAAAAGATAGCGATCCTTTAAAACCAACATCATATAGGCCTATTTCTTTGTTGAATACAGATTATAAAATAATAGCAAAAATTTTATCTAATAGAATATCTAAATATTTACCAAATTTAATACATATAGATCAAACAGGTTTTAGTAAAAACAGACAATCAATGGATAATATAACCCATTTACTTAGTATAATTCATTTGGCACAAAAGAGAGGAAATGAGTGTGGCAGTTGCTTTGGATGCAGAAAAAGCATTTGATAGATTGAAATGGGATTTTTTATTTAAGGTATTGGAAAAATATGAGTAGGGAAAATCTTTTATACAATGGATTAAAACCTTAAATACTAATCCTCAAGCTAAAGTAGTTACAAATGGTCAGATTTCAACACCATTTTGCTTAACGAGGTCAACTAGACAAGGCTGCCCATTATCACCTGCTTTATTTGTATTGGCAATAGAACCATTAGCTGAATTAATTAGAACAGATTCAGACATCGGGGGCTTTAGAGTTAATCAAGAAGAATATAAGATTAATTTATTTGCTGATGATGTTTTGTTTTATTTAAGAAACCCATTGCAATCTTTGCAAAGATTTTCCACACATAGATTGGGAAGCTCATTCTGTAAAAGGGCTGGATGGTTTAGAGTTTGTGAAATGTGTGCAGGATAGCTTTTTGCAACAATACATAGAAGTACCGACTAGAGATGGGGCAGTGTTGGATCTCCTGTTAGGGAATGCGATAGGTCAGCTGACAGATGTATGTGTTGGGGAGCACTTCGGCTCCAGTGATCACAATAGCATTAGCTTCAATATAATTATGGAGAAGGACAGGACTGGACCTAGAGTTGAGATTTTTGATTGGAGAAAGGCTAACTTTGAGGAGATGCGCAGGGATTTAGAGAGAGTGGATTGGGTCAAGTTGTTTTATGGGAAGGATGTAATAGAGAAATGGAGGTAATTTAAGGGTGAAATTATGAGGGTACAGAATCTTTATGTTCCTGTTCGGTTGAAAGGAAAGGTTAAAGGTTTGAAAGCGCCATGGTTTTCAAGGGATATTAGAAACTTGGTTCGAAAAAAGAGGGATGTCTACAATAGATATAGGCAGCATGGAGTAAAGGAATTGCTCGAGGAATATAAAGAATGTAAAAGGAAACTTAAGAAAGAGATTAGAAAAGCTAAAAGAAGTTACGAGTTTGGTTTGGCAAATAAGGTGGAAGTAAATCCGAAAGGCTTCTACAGTTATATTAAAAGCAAGAGGATAGTGAGGGATAAAATTGGTCCCTTAGAGAATCAGGGTGGTCAGCTATGTGTGGAGCCGAGGGAGATGGGAGCGATTTTGAACGATTTCTTCTCTTCGGTATTCACTAAGGAGAAGGATATTGAATGGTGTAAGCTGTGGGAAACAAGTAAGGAAGTTATGGAACCTATGACAATTAAAGAGGTGAAAGTACTGGCGCTTTTAAGAAATTTAAAAGTGGATAAATCTCCAGGTCCTGACCGGATATTCCCCAGGACCTTGAGGGAAGTTTGTGTAGAGATAGCAGGAGCTCTGACTGAGATCTTTCAGATGTCATTAGAAACGGGGATTGTGCCGGAGGATTGGCGTATTGCTCATGTGGTTCCATTGTTTAAAAAGGGTTCTAGAAGTAAGCCTGGCAATTATAGACCTGTCAGTTTGACATCAGTGGTGGGTAAATTAATGGAAAGTATTCTTAGAGATAGTATTTATAATTATCTGGATAGACAGGATCTGATTAGGAGTAGCCAGCATGGATTTGTGCGTGGAAGGTCATGTTTGACAAACCTTATTGAATTTTTTGAAGTAGTTACGAGGAATGTTGACGAGGGTAAGGCAGTGGATGTAGTCTATATGGACTTCAGCAAGGCCTTTGACAAAGTTCCACATGGAAGGTTAGTTAAGAAGGTTCAGTCGTTAGGTATTAATGCTGAAGTAATAAAATGGATTCAACAGTGGCTAGATGGGAGATGCCAGAGAGTAGTGGTGGATAATTGTTTATCGGGATGGAGGCCGGTGACTAGCGGGGTGCCTCAGGGATCTGTTTTGGGCCCAATGTTGTTTGTAATATACATAAATGATCTGGATGATGGGGTGGTAAATTGGATTAGTAAGTATGCTGATGATACTAAGGTAGGAGGTGTTGTGGATAATGAGGTGGGTTTTCAAAGCTTGCAGGGAGATTTATGCCGGTTAGAAGAATGGGCTGAACGTTGGCAGATGGAGTTTAATGCTAGGAAGTGTGAGGTTCTACATTTTGGCAGGAATAATCCAAATAGAACATACAGGGTAAATGGTAGGGCATTGAGGAATGCAGTGGAACAGAGAGATCTAGGAATAACAGTGCATAGTTCCCTGAAGGTGGAGTCTCATGTAGATAGGGTGGTGAAGGCGGCTTTTGGAACGCTGGCCTTTATAAATCAGAGCATTGAGTACAGAAGTTGGGATGTAATGTTAAAATTGTACAAGGCATTGGTAAGGCCAAATTTGGAATATTGTGTACAGTTCTGGTCACCGAATTATAGGAAAGATATCAATAAATTAGAGAGTGCAGAGACAATTTACTAGGAAGTAACCTGGGTTTCAGCACTTAAGTTACAGAGAAAGGTTGAACAAGTTAGGTCTCTATTCATTGGAGCGTAGAAGGTTGAGGGGGGATTTGATCGAGGTATTTAAAATGTTGAGAGGGATAGATAGAGTTGACGTGAATAGGCTGTTTCCATTGAGAGTAGGGGAGATTCAAACGAGAGGACATGATTTGAGAGTTAGGGGGCATAAGTTTAAGGGAAACACGAGGGGGTATTTCTTTACTCAGAGAGTGATAGCTGTGTGGAATGAGCTTCCTGTAGAAGTAGTAGAGGCCAGTTCAGTTGTGTCATTTAAGGTAAAATTGGATAGGTATATGGACAGGAAAGGAGTGGAGGGTTATGGGCTGAGTGCGGGTAGGTGGGACTAGGTGAGATTAAGAGTTCGGCATGGACTACGAGGGCCGGAATGGCCTGTTTCTGTGCTGTGATTGTTATATGGTTATATGTTATATGTTATATGGTTATATTATCTTTTAGATTGGAAGAATATGGGAAAGTATCAGGGTATAAAGTAAATTGGGATAAAAGTGAAATTTTACCCCTTACCAAAGGAAATTATAATCAATGTCAATTAATAACTCAATTTCGATGGTCTATAAATGGGATAAAATATTTAGGTATTAGAGTTGATAATGATGTAAAAAAATTATATAAACAAAATTATTTGCCATTATTAAAAAAAGAGGATGTTGATAAATGGATGATATTACCAATAACATTAATAGGTAGAGTTAATGCTGTAAAAATGAATGTATTTCCTAGATTGCAATATTTATTCCAAACTTTACCAATACAATTACCTCAAGTTTTTTCAAGAACTGAATAAATATGTAAGGAAATTTCTTTGGAAAGGAAAGATGTCAAGAATATCATTGGAAAAATTGACATGTAAATTTGTTTTAGGAGGGTTACAACTTCCAAATTTTAAGAATTATTATAAAGCAAATCAACTTAGATTTATTACGTCTTTTTTTGATGAAGAAAAACCAGCATGGATTAGAATAGAATTAGATAAGATAGGAGAAAACATACCAGAAGATTTTATATATAAATGGGAATCCAAATGGATACGTGAAAAAAAAGAATCTCCTATATTAAGACACTTGATTGATTTATTGAATAAGGTAAATATGGACGATGAGATAAAGAAATCTTTATTAGCAAAAAGAAATTTAATTCAAAATAGGCTTATTCCTTTTACAATGGATAATAAACTTTGACATAATTGGTTCCAAAAGGGGATTAAATATATAGGTGATTGTTTTGAAGGAGGTATATTGATGTAGTTTGATCAATTAAAAAATAAATATAAAATATCAAACAACACTCTTTCCTGTTATTTTCAATTAAAGGCTTATTTATGAGAAAAGCTGGGTCAAACAATGTTGATGCCAAAACCTAGTGAAATAGAAATATTAATTCAAAAAGGAAAAATTAAAAAATGTACATCTTGTATGTACAATTTGATTCAAAAACAGACAATTAAATCAGGAATTCATAAATCAAGACAAAAATGGGAATCTGATTTGAATATTAAAATTGATGGAAAAAGCTGGTCAAGATTATGTTCTGATAGTATGATAAATACAATAAATGTTTGACTTAGATTAGTACAATATAATTTTTACATCAATTATATATAACACCACAGAAAATAAATAGATTAAATTCAAATATGTCTGACAATTTTTTTGATGTAATCAAAAAATTGGTACTTTTTTACATTCTACTTGGTCTTGTTTTAAAATTCAATCATTTTGGATAAATCTAAGACTTTTATTGGAACAAATTACTGGAGTACAACTCCCACATAGTCCAAGATTATTTTTGTTAGGAGACATTGAAGGGACAATACCGAAGCTTAAATTGAATCAGAAAAAATTTATAAAAATTGCATTGGCAGAAGCCAAAAAAGTTATCGCAGTTACCTGGAAATCTGATTTATATTTAACTATGGATCGTTGGAATAATGAAATATATAGTTGTATTCCACTTGAAAAAATTACATACAATCTAAGAAATGAATATGATACATTTTTGAAAATTTGGCTCCCATACCTACAAAAGATAGGATTAAATACAGAGGTCCTCTGAAGATAAAATTATAAAGTAATTGGGGAAAGTAAAAATAAATATTAAAATTATTTTGAACTCCATGGAGCATGTGGGGATCCTCTGATATCCAGGCAATCTTTCTCTTCTTTCTTTCTTTGTTTTTCTTTCTTTAGACAAGGGTTAGGGGGGAGGGTTAATATTATTTTTCTCTTTCTTACTATTTTATCATTACATTTATTCTTTGTAATTTTCTAAAAATTAATAAATAAATAAATAAAAGAATGTTAGTACCGCTCCAGTTCAGGTGTAAACCGTCCCTTCGGAACAGATCCCACCTTCCCTGGAACAAAGCCCAATTATCTAAAAACCTGAAGCCCTCCCTCCTGCACCATATTCTCAGCCACTTATTAATCTGCATATTCTTTCCGTTCCTTGCCTCACTCGCACGTGGCACAGGTAGCAAACCTGAGATTGTTACCCTGGTGGTCCTGCTCGTCAGCTTCGCACCTAACTCCCTGAACTCACTACGAAGGACCCCCTCACTCATCCTACCCACGTCGTTGGTCCCTACATGGACCACAACATCTGGGTTCTTGCCCTCCCTCTTGAGAATAACCTGCACCCGATCTGAGATATCTCGGACCAGGGCACCAGGGAAGCAACATACCATCAAGACTCCCGATCTTCCCCACAAAATCTCCTATCCGCCCCCCTGACTATAGAATCCCCTATCACTACCGCTCACTTCTCTTCCCTCCGCCCCTTCCTAGTCGAGGGTCCAACCTCAGTGCCAGAGACAGGGCCACTGCAACTTGTTCCTGGTAGGTCATCCGCACCAACAGTATCCAAACCGGTATACTTGTTGTTGATGGGAACGGACACAGGGGTGCTCTGCTCTCCCTGCCTCTCTTGACTCTCACCCATTTGCCTACCTCCTGTCTTTTCGGTGTGACTACCTCCCGATAACTCTTATCTATCTCAGCCTCTGCTTCCCGAATGATCCGTAGTTCATCCAGCTCCTGCTCCAATTCCTTAACTCGGTCTGATAGGAGCTGCAGCTGGATGCACCTTTTGCAGGTGTGGTCATCAGGGACAGCTGTGTTGACCCTGACCTCCCACATACTGCATACGGAGCACACCACTGCCCTGTCTCCCCCATTACCTGATCCCAGATTAGTCAGAATAAATGAAAAAGTACCTACTGACCTTACCTGTTTTACCTCAGCATGCACGTACTGAGGCTCACTGATTTCCTCTCACCTAAGTCCCCTTGCTCCAAAGCCCAGCACCCTGCTCCCACGCACTCCGCTGCCCGCTCCTAAAAGTGGGCCTCTTTTTAAACCCCGCGCTCGCCGCTGGCGTCACCCGCGCCTGCGCAGTTTTACCTTCCTCCTCAGGTACTGTCCAGGTAGGTCCGACGGTCTCGGCCTACCTACAACGGCTGATCCTCCGATCTCCAGTCGTCTGTCGACCTCGAGCACTCCTTGCTCCCGCTCCGCTGCCCGCTCCTAAAAGTGGACCCTTTTTAAACCCCGCGCTCGCCGCTGGCGTCACCCGCGCCTGCGCAGTATTACCTTCCTCCTCAGGTACTGTCCAGGTAGGTCCGACGGTCTCGGCCTACCTACAGCGGCTGATCCTCCGATCTCCAGTCGTCTGTCGACCTCGAGCACTCCTTGCTCCCGCTCCGCTGCCCGCACCGACATAGATTTGATAAAGGTTTACAAAATGATGAGGGGTTTATACAGAGTAAATGCGAGTAGACTCTTTCTACTTAGGGTAAGAGAGATAAAAACGAGAGGCTTTAGTATGAAAGCAGAAAGATTCTGGGAGAACATTAGGGGAAACTTCTTCACTCCGAGAGTGTGGGAGTATTGAATGAGCTGCCATCTGACGTGGTAAATACGAGCTCACTCGTAAGTTTTAAAAATAAATTGGATAGATACATGGATGGCAGAGGTCTGTAGGGTTATGGACTGGGGCTGGTCAATGGGACTAGCGGCATAAAGTATCGGCACAGACTAGAAGGGTCGAATGGCCTGTTTTCTGTGCTGTAGTGTTCTATGGTTCTAGGTAGGATTTATGAAGATTTGGAGAGGCATAATATGATTAGAAACAGTCAGCATGGCTTTGTCAAAGGCAGGTCGTGTCTTAGGAGCCTGATTGAATTTTTTGAGAATGTAACTAAACAGACTGATGAAGGTAGATCAGTAGATGTAGTGTACTTTATATGGATTTCAGCAAGGCATTTAATGAGGTACCCATGGAAGGATTTTTAAGAAAGTAAGGAGGCATGGGATCCAAGGGGACCTTGCTTTGTAGATCAAGACTCGGCTTGCCCACAGAAAGCAAAGAGTGGTTGTAGACAACTCCCGCAAGACGAGCATTCCACTATCACTTTATATGCCAATATACAGTATCTTTGGTCTAATCCACTTTATTGTTTCTCATGCACCTTATTGCACTGACCGTTTCCTGTCTCTATTGCAACTTCTGCTCAGAGAGAAACTGAGTTAATATCAACTAAGCATCATCCATTCTGCATTCTATTATTGTATTACCCTGCACCATCTTAATTCACTTTGTAATGATTGATCTGTATGAAAGGTGTGCAAGACAAGCCTTTCTCTCTATTTTGGAACTTGCAAAAACAATTAAAAATCCATTTCCAATATACCTGTGATGGCACTGTGAACCCTGATGATACTTAGTTGATATTAACTTGGTTTCTCCCTGAACAGAAGGTGTCTTGCTCAATGTGTATTTCCAGAACTTCCCTTTTATTTCATATTTGGCTTCTCATTTTGGAGTCCAGAAGACATGGACTGGGCACCTGCAGAGATTGGAGGAGAGGGGAAATAGTGACGGGACAGAGACAGAGAAAAGACAACCGCAGGAGGTTGGTATAACCTCTGTCCATTCAAACAGTTGTCCTTCGGCCCATTGGTTTATGCTGATTGTCAAATACATTTTTACACTCAATGGCTGCCTTGTAGGTAGATCAGCTTGTAATCAGCCAATGGTCTCCCAGCAACTGAATGCAGAAGAGTATGCATATATGGTCAAGAGGTTCTATTGTCTTCAAACATCAAAATAGGTAAGAAATGGGGAAACAAGTGTGTGTGTTTGTCTCCTGCTCTACTTGCTTTATATGTATGTCTGTGAGGCTAAGCATAGCTCCAAAACTATATTTAAGTTTGCAGACGGCACCACTGTCCTTGGTCAAATTGAGGGTGGGAACATATCAGCATTTAGGAGGGAGACTGAAATTTTAGCAGAGCTCTGTCACAACAACCACTCTCTCAAGTTCAGAAGGACAATTAAAGTATTACTAACTTCAGGAGGTGTAAAGCAGAGGTGCAAGAACCAGTCCTCATTGGGGGATAGGAGGAGGAAAGGGTAAACAACTTTAAATCCTTAGTATTATAATTTCACAGGATCTGTGCTGGCTCCAGCACTTGTCTTTACGAAGGAAACATGCCAGCGTCTCTACCTTCTTAAAAGTTTGTGAAGATTCGGTATGTCATCAAAAACACTTCCAAATTTCGATAGGTGTGTGGTGGAGAGTATTTTAACTAGTTGCATCTCGGCTCGTATAGAAACATCAACGTCCTTCAACGTAAAAGCCTACAAAAAGTAGCGGATATGGTCGGGGCCATTATGAGTAATGTCCTTCCAATATAATTGAGAATATATATATGCAACAGCTATCATTAAGGATCTCCACTATCCACGCCATGTTGTTTTGACGCTACTGCCATCAGGAAGAAGGAATAGGAGCCTCAGTACCCACACCATCAAGTTCAAGATCAGTTATTACCCTTGAACCATCAGTTTCTTGGACTACACGGGATAACTTCACTCAACCACTCATGCCCATTACTGAACTACTCCCACAACCTACAGACTCTCAAGGACATTTGATCTCAGGTTCTTGGTAGTCATTGCTTATTGAGTTATTTTTATTATGTATTTTCCATCTTATTGTATTTACACAGTTTGCTGTCTTTTATATGTTGCTTGTGTGTCCGTGCGTGCAGTGCAGTTTTCATTGTTGCTTGTACTTACTATAACTACCTGGAAGAAAATGAATTTCAGAGTTGTATATGGTGTGATATATATCAAAGTGTGTGTGTGTGTGTGTGTGTGTGTGTATATATACACATATCAAAGTGTATGTATATATTATATATATATACACACTTTGATAATAAATGTGTTTTGAACTTTAGAGTGTCAAAATGTGATCTAAGTGAATTTGACTGTGGAACGTTTATTGTTCTCAGATGGGGTGGTCTGTGCATTTCATCAAGTCAAGTCGTCAAGTCATGTTTATTGTCATTTAACTATATAGAGCACATGTATTTATGTATATAACGATATAATGTATGTGGAAACATTATAAGAATGAAAGGGTTACCATACAAGGAACGTTTGATGGCTCTGGGTCTGTACTTGCCAGAATTCCGAAGGGTGAGGGGGATCATGGTGGGAGAATCTAGGACAAGAGGGCATAGCCTTAAGATAGAGGGGCACCCTTTCAAAACAAAGAAGCGGGGAATACTCTTTAGCCAAAGGGTGGTGAATTTGTGGAATTTATTGCCACATGCAGATACGGAGGCCAGGTCATTGGGTGTACGTAACGCAGAGATTGTTAGGTTCTTGATTGGACATAGCATCAAAAGTTAAAAGGTGAGGGCCGGTAAATGGGGTTGAGGAGAAGATTTTAAAAAAAGTATCAGCCAGGATTGAATGGCGGAGCTGACTCACTGGGCTAATTCTGCTCCTACCTCTTATGGTTTTAGGAATGTTGCCTGATCGTCAGAGTTCCTCCAACATCTCCAGCATCTGCAGGATATCCTGCCACACGGTTCAAATATGGCCCAAGTGTGGAGTGAGAGACACTGAAACATAGAAACATAGAAAATAGGTGCAGGAGTAGGCCATTTGGCCCTTTGAGCCTGCACCTCCATTCAGTATGATCATGGTTGATCATCCAACTCAGGACCCTGTACCTGGTTTCTCTCCGTACCTCCTGATCCCTTTAGCCATAAGGGCCATATCTGACTCACCCTTAAATATAGCCAATGAACTGGCCTCAACTGTTTCCTGTGGCAGAGAATTCCACAGATTCACCACTCTCTGTGTGAAGAAGTTTTTCCTCATCTCGGCCCTAAAAGGCTTCCCCTTTATCCTTATACTGTGACCCCTATTTCTGGACTTCCCAACATCGGGAACAATCTTCCTGCATCTAGCCTGTCCAATCCCTTTAGAATTTTATACGTTTCAATAAGATCCCCCCTCAATCTTCTAAATTCCAGTGAGTATAAGCCTAGTTGATCCAGTCTTTATTCATATGAAAGTCCTGCCATCCCAGGAATCAATCTGGTGAACCTTCTTTGTACTCCCTCTATGGCAAGAATGGCTTTCCTCAGATTAGGGGACCAAAACTGCACACAATACTCCAGGTGTGGTCTCACCAAGGCAGTAGAACTGCACAACTGCAGTAGAACCTCGCTGCTCCTGTACTCGAATCCTGTTGCTATGAATGCCAACATACTAATCGCCTTTTTCACCGCCTGCTGTACCTGCATGCCCACTTTCGATGACTGGTGTACAATGACACCCAGGTCTCGTTGCACCTCCCCTTTTCCTAATCAGCCACCATTCAGATAATAATCTTTTTTTAACAGATCTGAAGCAGATCAATAGTTCACAGCCTTTAATACAAATGGTGTTAATGGAAAAAGAAAACAGTAAACAACAGGCCAAACTGGATCGCTAACTAAAACTCTGAAATGGAGAACAAAGCCCAAACTGTGGATGAAAAGAACAACTAAGAGTAAAATGAATACCACTAGTCTTCAGACCACTAGTCTTCAGAGTCAGTTGACTCGACAATCCAATTTCTCGGGCAAGTCGGAATGCAAGCAGGCAGGGAAGTGTTTCTGTATCCAAGTCTCGAAAAATATGATCACATTGAAATAATAATTAGCTGACACGTGCATATTCACGAACTCAAATGCAGTATCTGCTGCACGGCCGAATCCGTGGTTGTGACATAGCCTACCTTCTGATTCCATCTGCATTCACCTTTCCTCAAATTCTTCCCATTCTTCCATCCTTTACCTAACATATTTTAGTCCTTGTATGCCTCCTGAACTTTTTCCAGCCTTTGTCTCCAACTTTCACCCTTCTCTTCCCTCACCTTTCTCCATTTGCCTCTCATCTTTCTCCCCCTTCTCTTTCTCTTTCTTTCACTCTCTCATTCTCTCAGTATTTCTCTCTTTGGCTGCTCCCAGTTCCCTTACCAACGACTCCCAATTCCTACCCAACAAGCCCCTCCCAAACTGCTTGTTATCACACACCCCACCTCAGTGCAACAAACTTTTCAGACATTGCCTGGCATATGTTGAACTTGGCTCCATTTTGTACACCGAGGTTCAGACCTTTATCACTTATATCCATGACACTTCAAGCACACACTGTCAGTTTAAATTACCCTGTGTGATTGCCTCAGTTTCAGTCTGGATGTCCATTCCTTATGGCCTTCTATCCCCAATCAGGAAGGCCTTAAAGCTCTCTACTTCTATATAGACAGCAGGTGAAGACAGTTCCCCTCCACTACCCACCGATTTCCTCCATCTGGCAGAACTGGTTCTCACTCTCAACAATTTCTCTTTTGGGTCCTTCCACGTTTCCAAATCCAAGGCATAGCTATGGGCACACAAAAGGGCTCAGTAGTGCCCATCATTTCATCGGCTATATGAAACAGTTCATATTCCAAACCTATACCGGTAATTCTCCGTAACTTTGTCTATGTTTAATCAACAGCTGCTTTGGTGTTAGTTCCTGCCTCCAATTTCCACAATGCCCTCAAGTTCACTTGGCGCATTTCTGACACCTGACTCCCTTATCCCGGTCTCTCAATCGCGATCACTGGGGACAGACTGCTCACTGATCTTTTATAAACCTGCTGTCTCTCACAGCTAACTTGTCCATACCTCTTCCTAACCCGTCATTTGTAAAATTACTGTTCCCTTTTCTTAGCTTCTCCATCTCCACCGTATCTGAAATGAATATGAGGCTTTCCATTCCAGAGAATCTAAAATGTCCTTCATCCTCAAAGAGTGGCCTTCCCTTCCTCCACAATTGATGCTACCCTAAACTCACATCTCCTCCATTTCCTAAACAGTCATCTTCCTGCAGCCATTACAGGGATATTGTTCCTCTTGGCCTTAGCTACCACCCACGAGCTTCTCTATCCAGCATATTATTCTTCAGTTATTCTGCCATCTAAAAGGAGATTCCAAGACTAACCACACTTGCCTCTGTCCCCATTCTCCATTCTTTGCAGGGATCACTCCTTATGTAACTCCCTTGTCCACTCGTCTCTACCCATTGATCTCTCTCCTATCACTAAACCCTGTAAGCAGACCTGCTACACCTACCCAACACCTACAGCTTCTCCCTCCCCAGCATTAAGGGCACCAAATGGGTGCGAAGACCATTCACCTGCTAGTCCGGTTCATCTACTATATTTAGTGCTTCCAGTGTAGCCTCACTTTCATCGATGAGACCAGATGTAGATTGGTGAACTGCTTTGTCCTGCACCTTCGCTCTGACTACCACAAAAGTCAGGCTTTCCACTTGGCCACTCATTTCTATTCGATTTTCCATTCCCATTCTGACATGTCAGTCCATCGCCTCTGCTTCTGCCAGGATGAGGTTACACTCAGGTTGCTGGAGCGACACCTCATATTCCATTTGGCTAGCCTCCAAACTGATGTCTTGAAACATTAATTTCTCTGACTTCCGGAAATTATTCAACTCTCCACATCTCTCTTTTTTCAATTCCCCATTCTGACTCGCCTCTTGCCCCTTTTCTTATATCCTGCATATCACCTCACTTTGTAGCCCGTCATACGTCCTCTTTTCCCGTGTTCAACTATCCTTTCCCATCATATTCTTTCACTTTCAGCCTTTTACCTCTTCCACCTATCACGACTTCTACTTCTTACCACTCATGCCCACCAGCTACCTTACCCTACTCCAAGTTTCAACTACCTTCTGCCAGTTTGTACTCCTTACTCTACCGCACCTTCTAATTCTGTCTTCTTCCACCTTCTTTCCCAGTCCTGAAACATCGACTGTTTGTTCCTCTCCATAGATGTGGGGCTTCGACCTGTACAGACAATTCCCCTCCCTCCGACTCAGTTTCCAGCTCAGAGGCTCCTCGATCCGCTGAATGCCTCCAGCAGTGTACTTGTTCAATGACGTGTATTGTTTTCTTCACGATGATTCTCTATGCGAACTTGGTTCGCTGCCAGCCGGTTCATAGTTCAGTGGTGACTCAGAGGAAACATGCAAACACTTTAGATTTTTTTTGAACCTCGGGATGATTTGTAAAAGAACAAATGTTTCCGGAATCAAAACTGAAAGCAGAAGAGCAGATAATGAACAAGCTGGACGATGGCGTCCGGAAAACTGATCGCGGGACTATGCCAGGAGCTAATATGTCCCCTCTGTTTTGAGTTGTTCACCGATCCGGTATCTCTAGAGTGTGACCACTGCTTCTGTGGATCCTGCATCTCTCAGGTTTGGGAGAACGTCCTGGGAGATGTCTCCTGCCCCCAGTGTCAGCAGGTATTCACCCAGCGGAATACAAGACCCTCCCGAACCTTGGGCAACGTCGCAGAGCAGCTCCGGCGTTTGAGCGTGAGGGTGAAGCAGCGGGAACTGGAACTGTTCTGCCGCGAACATGACGAGAAGCTGAAACTGTTCTGCGAAGAGGAGCTGGAGTTGATCTGTGCGGACTGCTGGAACTCTCAGCACCAGACCCACAGCGTGATCACTGTCAAGGCTGCAGCCAAGAAGTACAAGGTAAACGTATCGCAGAGGAGAATGGGAGGGGGAAATGGGGACCGAGAGGCAAGATAAGCGAATGATGAAAAAAAGTCAAGAGGTGAAGAAGCTGGTGAGAGAAACAGGACATTACATTTGCCTTCCTCACCACAGACCAACCTGCAAATTAACCTTTAGGGAATCCTGATCAAATACACCCGTCCCTTTGAACCTCAGTAGTTCTTTGTATTTTCTCTTCATTTAGAAAGTAGTCAACCCTTCCATTTCTTCTACCAAACTGCAAGACTATACACTTCCTGAACACTGTATTCCATCTGCCATTTTTTTTGCGCATTCTCCTAATCAATGTCTTTCTGTTGCCTCTCTACTTTCTCAAAACTATCTGCCACTACACATGTTTTCAGATTGTCTGTAAACTTTACAACAAAGCCATCAATGCCATCATCCAAATCATTGACATATAACATTGAAAGAATCAACCCCGATGCAGAATTCTGTGGCACCATCAGCCAGCTATAAGAGGCTCCCTTTATTCCCACCATTTTCCAATTCACCACTGCTTTATTCATGTTAGATCCTCTCCTGTGATGCCATTGGCTCATAGCTTGTTAAGCAGCCACATGTGAGGTACTTTGACAAAGGCCTTCTGAAAAGTCCACAACATCAGTTGAGTCTCCTTTGTCTATCGTGCTTGTTATTTCTTCAAAGAATTCTAACAGATTTTGTCAGGCAAGATTTTCCCTTGAGGAAACCAGACAGAACATGGACTATTTTATCATGCACCCTCAAGTACCCTGAGAGCTCATCATTAATAATCGACTCCAACACCTTCCCAACCACTGAGACCAGACGAACTGGCCTATAGTTTCCTTTCTTCTACGCCTCTCACTTCTTGAAGAGTGGAGTGACATTTGTACATTTCCAGTCTTCCAGAACCATTCCAGAATCTAGCGATTCTTCAAAGGTTATTACTCATAACCCCAGGATCACTTCAGCCACCTCCTTCAGAATTCTTGGGTGTGCACCATCTGGTCCAGGTAACTTATTTACCTTCAGACCTCTCAGCTTCCCAAAAACCTTCTCTCTAGTTATGGTAGCTTCAAACACTTCATGACACCTTATATCTGGAACTTCCATTAAACTGCTGGTGTCTTCCACCGGGAATGCAAAGTACTTATTCAGTTCATCTACCATTTCGTTGAATCCCATTACTACCTCAGCAGCATCAATTTCCACCAGTCCAATATTCAGTCTCATCTTTCTTTTTCACTTTTTCTCTCTGAAGAAACTTTTGGTATCTATTTTAATATTATTGGTTAGCTTAGTCTTGTGATCCATCTACAACTTGTTAGTGACTTTTTAGTTATTTCCTCTTGGTTTTTAAAATCCTCTAACTGACCGCTAATTTTTGCTCTATTATTTTCCCTCTCTTTGGCTTTTATGTTGGCTTTGACTTCTCTTGGTAACTCCAGTTGGGTCATTTTTCCTGTTGAACATTCTCCCTCTTTGGGATGTATATATCCTGTGCCTTCCTAATTGTTTCCAGAACAAAGATGAACAAAGGGAACTTGAGGTTCAAATCCATACATCCCTCAATGACACTGCACAGGTTGATAGGGTAGTTAAGAAGGCCTATGGGATGCTAGGCTTCATTAACAGGGGGATTGAGTTCAAGAGTAGAAAAGTCATGTTGCAACTCTACAAATCTCTGGTGAGATTGCACTTAGAGTATTGTGTTCAGTTCTGGTCACCTCATTATAGGAAGGATGTGAACGCTATCGAGAGGGTGCAGAGGAGATTTACCAGGATGTTGCCTGGTTTAGAGAACAAGTCATATGAAGTAAGGTTAGCAGAGCTGGGACTTTTCTCTTTGGAACGTAGAAGAATAAGAGGGGACTTGATAGAGGTCTACAAGATTGTGAGAGGCATAGATAGGGTGGATAGTCAGTACCTGTTTCACAGGGCACCAATAGCAAACACCAGAGGACATGTATAAAAATTTAAGGGTGGGAAGTTTAGGGGAGATATCAGGGGTAAGTTTATATATATATATATATATATATATACATATACACAGAGGGCTCTGAGTGCCTGGAATGACTTGCCAGGGATGGTGGTGGAGGCTAAAACATTAGGGGTATTTAAGAGCCTCATGGACAGGCACATGGATGAAAGAAAAATGGAGGGTTATGGGGTAGTGTGGGTTTAGTACATTTTTAAGGATTATATGGGTCGGCACAACATGGAGGGCTGAAGGGCCTGTACTGTGCTGTAGTGTTCTATGGTTCTATGGTTAACTTCCAGATTTTGCTGCTCAGCTATCATCCCCGCCAATGTTCCTTTCCCAATCAATTCTGGCCAAATGTTCTCTCATGCCTCTGTAATTCCTTTTACTCAACTGTAGTACTGATACATTTGATTTTAGCTTCACCTTCCCAAATTTCTGAGTAAATTCCATCATATGAGTCCTGCCGAAGGGTTTCGGCCTGAAACATCGACTGTACATTTTTTCATAGATGCTGCTTGGCCTGATGAGTTCCTCCAGCATTTTGTGTGTGTTGCTCAGGTTTCCAGATTTTTTTTCTTGTTTGCGATTCAATCATATTATAATCACTTTTCCCTTAAGCACTCTACTCAATTCTGTTCATTGCACCTAATCCAGAATAGGTGATCCCCTAATGGAAACAACTATGAGCTGCACTAACAAGCCATCTCATAGGCATTCTACAAATTCCCTCTCCTAGAATCCATCACCAACCAGGTTTTCCCAATAAAAGTACCCCATGACTATTGTAGCATTGCCTTTTTAGCATGCATTTTTTATCTTCCTTTGTAATTGTTAGACCACATTGTTACTACTGTTTGGGGGTCTGTATACAACTCTCATCAGGGTCTTTTAATCCTTACAGATCATTAGCTCTATTCATAATCATTGATTCCCCCTTCCCCCTCCTGTGACCCACTTGTCCATCTCCCATGGCCCTGGTGTGACCACCTGCCTATAACTCTTCTCTATCACCTCCTTGCTCTCCCTGACCAGGTGAAGGTCGTCGAGCTGCATTTCCGTTTCCCTAACTCGGTCCCTCAGGAGCTGCAGCTCAACACATCTGGTGCAGATATGGCTGTCCAGGAGGCTGAGACACTCCAGGACCCCCCACATCTGACACTGAGCACAGAAAACTGGCCTCACACACATACTTCCTACAAATTCTCGTCCCATTACCGCTTAATCATTCATAATTCACTGATGAAGGAAGAGCAGTGGATGTAGTGTATATGGATTTCAGCAAGGCATTTGATAAGGTACCTCATGCAAGGCTTATTGAGAAAGTGAGGAGGCATGGGATCCAAGGGGTCATTGCTTTGTGGATCCAGAACTGGCTTGCCCACAGAAGGCAAAGTGTGGTTGTAGACGGGTCATGTTCTGCATGGAGGTCGATCACCAGTGGAGTGCCTCAGGGATCTGTTCTGGGACCCTTACTCTTTGTGATTTTTATAAATGACCTGAATGAGGAAGTGGAGGGATGGGTTAGTAAGTTAGCTGATGACACGTGGTTCGAAGTGTTGTGGATAGTATGGAAGGCTGTCTGAGGTTACAGTGGGACACTGATAGGATGCAAAACTGGGCTGAGAAGTGGCTGATGAAGTTCAGCCCAGATGAGTGTGAAGTGGTTAATTTCAGTAGGTCAAATATGATGGCAGAATATAGTATTAATGGTAAGTCTCTTGGCAGTGTGGAGGATCAAAGTGATCTTGGGGTCCGAGGGCATTGGACAGTCAAAGCAGCTACCCAGGTTGACTCTGTGGTTAAGAAGGCGTATGGTGTATTGGCCTTCATCTAATCGTGGAATTGAATTTAGGATCCAAGAGGTAATGTTATAGCTATACAGGACCCTGGTCAGACCCCACTTTGAGTACTGTGCTCAGTTCTGGTCGCCTCACTACAGGAAGGATGTAGAAACCATAGAAAAGGTGCAGAGGAGGTTTACAAGGATGTTGCCTGGATTGGGGAGCATGCTTTATGAGAATAGGTTGAGTGAACTCAGCCTTTTCTCCTTGGAGCGAAGGAGGACAAGAGGTGACGTGGAGAGGTGTACAAGATGATGAGAGGCATTGATCGTGTGGATAGTCAGAGGCTTTATCCCAGGGCTGAAATGATTGCCACAAGAGAACACAGGTTTAAGGTGCTGGGGAGTAGGTACAGAGGAGATGTCAGGAGTAAATTTTTTACTCAGAGAGCGGAGAGTGCATGGAATGGGCTGCTGGTAAAGGTGGTGGAGGTGGATTCAATAGGGTCTTTTAAGAGGCTTTAGGTAGGTACACAGAGCTTAGTAAAATAGAGGGCTATAGGTAAGCCTAGTAATCTCTAAGGTAAGGACATGTTCGGCACAACTTTGTGGGCTGAAGGGCCTGCATTGTGCTGTAGGTTTTCTATGTTTCTATGGAGCAGGCCTTCTGGACCACAGTGTTACTTGACAAATAGTTACTTTCTCCCAAGCTGTCAGGCTGATCAAAACCTCCACCCATTAACTAACCCTATGACACCACTCAGCACCACTAACTTATCATTTCCTGTCAGAGTTACTTCATGTAGAGATATTCCTGTACTTAGCGTCACTTTATTTACATACCCTATGTAGATAAGTTAATCTTATGTATTTATTCTTTGAACAATATGTTCTTTGTGCTTATTGTGTTTTATCCTGTATCGGATCTGGAATATAATTTGTTTCATTTTCCTTTACACTGGTGTGCAGATGAATGACAGTAAACAAGCTTGAGTCTTGAATCTTGAAACTTGAGACTAATTAAATTAGTACTTGTGCACCTAATGAAACTAAATTGTGTTCATGTTCCTCCATTCTCTGCACATCCATATCCCTATCCAAGAGTTTTTTAAAATCCTCTATCAGACTTACAACTTCTGGCAGAGCATTCCAGGCACCCACCACTCTCGAAAATAAATCTTGCCGGCACATCTTCTTTGAATTTACACTCTCTCATATTAAATTCATGCCCTCTTGCATTAAACATTAGCTATTAATTCTATCCGTTTCTTGACGGGCTCAAAAGGACATCATTTTGCTGAGAATTCAATGCATTGGGTTATTTGGTGGCAATAACATACAGACCAAAGGCATTTTGGAAATTTAAATGGTAAAATAAGTGAAAGTGGTCGAGGAGGTTCAATTGTGATATTAGAATCATAGAGTACACCAGCATGGGAACTGGCCCTTCAGCCCCTCTTCTCCTTGCCAAACTATTATTCCAGCTTGTCCTAGTGATCTGTACTGGGAACATAGCCCTCAATACCCCTCTTGTCCATACACTTACCCAGCATCTCTTAAATGTTAAAATCAAACTCACATCCTTGATTTCCAATGGTAGCTCGTTCCACACTTCAATGTCTGAGTGAAGAAATTATCCCTCATGTTCCTCCTAGAAAGGGTTTTGAGGTCTGGGTACAAATGGATGGGCTTAGTTAGATGATTGGGTCACCATTGGGCCTGTTTCTGTGTTGTAGTTCTCAGTGACTCAAAGTATTTAGACATTAGAATGTGGAACTAAGCTACTTCCTTAATCTGCTACTGTTCTTCTTGTGAATGTGCTGTTGGGGAGGGCGTTTCTGGATTTAGATCCACTGACAATGAAGGATCGACAAAGTTGTTTCAAATTAGGTGGGTGTACAACAGAGATGGGGAATCCTGAGGAATAGGACAGTGGGGAGACGGGGGAACTGAGGGAAGAGGAGGTGGATTGCAAGTTAACAAGGAGACCACAGAGAGTCTGATTTACTTTTCCACCAAGTTGAAAACACAGAATTAAAAACTTTCCTCATTCTGTTCACACTCTTCCTGGTTGTGCAATGCACCGGCTGGGTCTACAGCCTTACACAACCTCTGGTCTTGGCCTTCTTTCATATGCACACTGCATAATGACAATGGAATAATATGATGAAGCATTTTTACTGAAGATTTATGTCCAACCCCTCTCTCCCTTACCTGAATGGGGAAGATGACTTAACTCTCCTGCCTTCCAAAATTCTTCGAGATCATCACCCTTGTTTCTTAGGGATATTCCTTTAAACTCACCTCTGATCTAGTATTTGGTGCCCCATTCTAATGCCTTCTTCCCTGCCTTAAGACTGGGTTTGACCTGATTACTCAGCTTTAAAATTCCTTGGATGCTTATATTATTTTGCAAATCACATCTCTGCCATATCTCAGTGTTTAACCAACTATTATATAAACAAAGAGCAAATTCAGAAATCAGAGTTGCGCAAGGATTTAGGATTTCAAGAGCAGAATTCCCTAAGTGGTTACCTTGCAGACTGAGCCAGTTGTAAGGTGGGCAAATGCAATATTCACATTTATTTCCTGAAGAACAGAAGATAAAGGCAAGAATGTAAAGCTGAGACTTTGTGATGTGCAGGCCAGACCACATTTAGCGTATTGTGAACCACTATCTAAATAAAAAGCTTGCATTGGAGAGCATCAGAAAAGATTTATGAGAATAATTCTGGGAAAGAAGGGGATAACATATGAGGAGCATTTGATAGCTCTGGGCCTGTACTTCCTTGAGTTTAGCAGAATTTGTGTGGGGGTGGGATCTAATTGCAACTCACCGAATATTGCCGAAAATCTAAAAGCCTAGATAGAGTAGACATGGGGAGGACATTTCCAATAGTGGGAGAGTCTGGGACCAAAGGGCTCAGCCTCAGAATACAAGGACACCCCTTTAAAACAAAGATGAAGATAAACTTCTTCAGCCAGAGGGTGGTGAATGAATGCATAAGCAGACTTGATCAGCGGAATGTCTTAATTTCCCCGTGTCTTAATATCTTTGGAATGTATGAAGTACCTATTTTAGTGTCTTTGTATAAATAGAATGTCCAATTATTCATGTATTTTGTGTTTTCAATATCTGTCCATAAATTTTTCTATTTTCTTACATCAGGGACAAAGGTCATTTGGCCTTTTGTTCAAGTTCAATTTTAAATGCCATTGAACCATTCACATGAATACAGCCAAGCAAAAGAGTGTTCCTTTGTGGCCAACGTACAGAACACAGTACCAACAGTAATGCGCAGCACACATATAATTATGATACAGAAAAAAAACATACAGTGACACAATACAATAATATGAATAATAATAATATAGCCCAAGTCTTTGCCATGGCCTGTAGACTGATGGTGCATGGAAGTTGTCCTGGAGCCACATTTCTGCAAACCCTTAGCAGTTACTCATCTCGCACAAGCATAGCTGCAGATAAATAAAATCCTCAGTGCCTTTCAGCTGCCATCAATTCCCCCACTTATTTTTAATCACATACCACTGATAGTCCCAGTGTTTATTGGTCTGTTTTGAGTGCCAATGTAGTTGCCCGTGTATGTCAGCCAGCCTGGTGTTTGTTCATATATATGGGGTGACCCAGTATTTGTGTGGATAGTTTGAGGTTGTGTGTGTTTTTGTACATCTATTGGGTACACCAGTACGTGTAAATGTGCTTGCTAGTGTTTATCTATAATTATAATATTGGACATCCCAATACTTATAAAAATATTTTTGGATTGCTGGTGTTTGTCTATTATATCTCCCTTAAATATTTAAAGGGTACTGTATATTAGTGATGCAAATATCCAGATATCAATTGAGCATATTTCACTGGTGGGCTATAGCTGTATCCTTAATCCTGGTATCAAGGTAAGTTTAGTGGAAAATTAAGTGTACCTGTACAAGATTGTATCTTTCGCTGCTGACTACCATAACAAAGACTGAATTGATTATATTTTGACCGGTACACTGACCATGTAACAAACCATAATCATTTACACATCTTGAAAACACCAAATGTTTCAGGGCAGACTAGAAGCTGTTTCGGATTTACTGAAAAGGAAAATGGAGAGCCTTACTAAAAGAAAAATGAAAGAGGAAGCAATGCTGGGAGAGCCAAAGGTAAATCCAATCCACTTTTAATGATCTTACTGTGAATTAATTCAAAGAATTTAGCCATCAGTAGAAGGGCTAGATTTGCCGCCAATGTCTGGTGCTCTAACTGGTATTACTATCCATGCTGAGATCCAGGGTAATGTCCACATCCAGTTATTTAATTGCTCAAGAGCACCAGGGTGTGATTCCTAATGTGGGCCTTTCTGAATTTTAAAATAGTCTTTAGACATAACGAAGATATATGTTGTATGAAATCAAAGAAATCCTGCCAAAAAAATATTAAACATTGTTTTACATTCATAGCACTATTGCCTCTCATGTCGTTCCCTGAATTGATATCACTTTCAATATTCAAGGGTCTCCACATCAAGATCAACCCCTCCATGTGAGGCAGTGCAAGAACCCAAGATTGTGTTCTGTCCCACAGCTTCTTAACATTAGCTTCACCAAGCTTCAGTGCATCCATCAGCATGTACTCCAGTAGCCTGGAATATGCCAAAATGAGTCACAATATGTAAGTGGGTGTTTGAAGAGTTACTGGATCTGGATTTGCAAAAGGATCCCCCTGCTCTTCTGTAGCATCACCTTCAGAGTCACTGAGAGCTTTGAGAGCTAAGTTGCTTCGCCATTCTATAGTCTGACAGCGGGAACACTGCACCAACACCAAAACAATATACCAGTTAACGGAGGCAAGTCAAGCACTGCTGTGTCCATGTATTCTGAGATATCAGGAGGAAGAAATCGCTGCAAATCAACAAAATGCTTGGATCTTACCAAAGAAACAAAATATATTATGAGGAAGAAAAATGTCATAGAATCATACAGCACAAACAAGCCCTTCACTCCAACTCATCCTTGCCAACCATCACCTACCTCAGCTGGTCTTATTTGTCTGTGTTTGCCCCAAATCCATATAAAACCTCCTATCCATGTACCTGTCTGAATGTCTTTTAAATGTTACTGGGTTCAGCTTACTTCAGACTCCGCAAAAGAGTTCATGGAAGCTGCAGCTCATCTTCTGTTGAAACTGTGGTTTCCCAGGTCATAATAACATGTGACAGAACTTCTTCAAGTTAGTCGATCTTTACTGTTGCTTGTGCTTTTCCTCCTCATTCTCTGCAGGTGTGGGTGGAGCAAGTGACAGATGAAATTGGAGCAGAATTCGAGAGGATGCACAATTTCCTGAAAGAGCAGGAAGAGATCTTGAGACATCAAATAAAAGAGGATGAGAAAAAAATGTTGAAGAAACTGAAGGAGAGAGTGAAGGAAATCGAGGATGAAATGTCATCTACTGAGATCAAAATCTCTGAGATACAAGCACACCTAGAGACTAGTGATGACACCAATATGATGAAGGTAGCTAGTAATATGGAACTAAGTTTGGCTGATTTCAGAACTACGTCTGCTTGATTCTAATCACTGTCCTTTGTCTTTCTCTGTTTAGGACATTAAAGACATTCTATGCAGGTGCGTCCATCTCATTGTCTGTTCTTGCCATGTACTTATTCTGTTGTTGTTTCCTATGTAGAATCCCACCTCTGCCCCCGTAAATTTCTATAGATGTACATTTGGAGAGCATTCTGATTGGGTGCATCATCATGTGGTATGGAGGGCCCAATGCGCAGGACTGAAAGAGACTGCAAAGTGTTGACCCAGGTAGCTCCATCACAGGCACAACCCTGTCCACCACTGAGGGCATTTTGAAGAGAAGGTGCCTCAAAAATGGGAAAGAAATATCACTAAGGATCCTCACCATCTGCAACATGCTCTCTTCTAATGACTGCCATCAAGGAGAAGAAGCCTGATGACACATACTCAATGTTTTGTAGCAGTTTTTCCCTTCTACAGTCAAATGTCTGAGCAGCCCAGGAACCTATGAATACTACCTCACTATACCTCTTTTGGACTTTTTATTTATTCTAACACATTAAATGTTATGTCTTGCACTGTACTGCTGCCACAAAACAACATATTTCACAGCATATGTCAATCATAATAAACCTAATTCTGATTCTGGTGTATGCACCATGTCGTGTCTTTCCCAAGATGTACTGTTGACCAAGTAAGAGTAGGTGAAGAGGAGTTGAGCAGAGAAACCTTCACCGAACCCTTCCATTCTTTCAGAGTGTGGAAAGCCATGAGGAGAATAATTGAACCAGGTAAAACTGACTGGACTCTCCTATTCTCTGTTTGCCATGAGAATGAGTGTGTTATTTGTGTTAAATACTCAATCTTTCAACTGAATATTTAATCTGCCAGCCAGGACATTGAGTATAGTAGCAGGGACGCCATGTTACTACTGTCCAAGACATTCGTGAGACTGTGTTAGGAATGCAGTGTGCAGATTTGGTTGACTGGGTGAAGATGGATGTCATTAAGCTGGAAAGGATGTAGAAAATATTCAGAAGGATATTACTGGGACTGGAGTGTTTGTGTTAAAAGGTAAGACAGGATAGCCTGTAGCTGTTTTCTCTGGGGTGAAAGAGACTGAGGGATGACATTATGGAGGTTTGTAAAATCATGAGGTTGTAGGGGGCTCTGGATAGAGGTAGTACACTTGATGTTTGGCAGCTGCACCCTACCTAATAGGGTGGACAGGCATCGCTGGTCTTCATCCACCTCCAGAAGTTTTCATGTTTACCTCCATGTGGCACATTGTGGTAATCCATTTCAGCTGGCAGGCTAAATGACATGAGGACATGGTGTTAGCACGGCACCACTGTTTAAAGGACCTCTTCAACAAAAACACCAGCCAGGGCATATGAGTACCCCAAAGATCTACAGTGGCCATGTGGCCAAGACCAGGGTGAGCCTCCGAATTGGAGAACATTGGCTGTTGTCTGATCTGGAGAGATCCAGGTCTCACAAGCCCAAGACACATGAAAGTGCCCCTACAACAGATAGGCAGCTTGTGGGATTTGAATGGAACCAAAAAATCATAAGGGGCATGGATAAATTAAATGGACTCATGGTAGGGATATATACAGCTCTAAAGTTAGGGTAATATAAAGAGTTTAAATGGGAAGGTAAAGATTTAAATGAGGTTCTGACATCTTTTTCAGACATAGGGTGGTGGATGTCCCATGCATAAAAAGAATGGCATTGGTTTGGGAATGTCCATTGATGATCACAGTGATGGAAATGTCCACTGATGATCACAGTGATGGAAATTGAATAGTTGCCTCTTCATTTTAAACAGGCAGTCAAGCTGATTGTTCTCTTTGATCAATAAGTCACTCAGTTAATGGATGGAGGTTGATAACAGAATCAGAATCAGATTTTAATCACCAAGTACCTATGCACATACAAGGAATTTACTTCCGGCAGATGTTGTCTCTCTGCTCATAACAATAATAATGATAAATATAAATGAAAATATAGATTATACATACAGGTAGTGCAATCCAAGTAATAGATAGCCGACAGTTAACCGGCAGTTAACTGTTCAGCAAAGTGACCGCAGTAGGGAAAAAACTTCTCCAGTGCCTATTAGTCTTAGTCTGGAGGGATCTGAAGCGCCTACCAGACGGAAGCAGATATAAGAGTATAAGCTAGTGGAGGGAGCTGGAAGTTTAAAAAAAAAGCTACAAATGCTGTAAAGCTGGTGGGGGTGGTAGGGGTCAGGGTTGGGGCCGGGGTCCATTCTGTCGGAAAGAATGAATAGTCTTGTAGTGTCACTTAGTCATTCCTCAGAGGCCATGAAGGTAATTTGATGTCTAACCTCTTGTTTCTTTCTCTCCCTGGGGATCCAGCCATTCCTCTGCACCTGTCCCCAGTCCTTCGTGAGTGTAACATGACAGACAAATTGTGGCATGTTATTCTAAACAAGACAATGGTTAGGCTACACTTGGAGTATTGTGTTTAATCCTGATTGCCCTAGTTATAGGAAGGATGTGAGTGTTTTGGAAAAGGTGCTGTAGAGGTTCACCTGAAATAGAGGTTATAAAATATAATGAGAGGTTAGACAAATTCTTCTTGCAGTTTACCTTTATGGGTGGTCAGAGTGAACAGGAAATCATGCTGCTGCTTTATGGAAGCTCATATTTTGGCTCTTACCCTTATCTTCTCCTCATCTGCCTATCGCCTGCCTCTAGTGCCTCCTCCTTCCCTTTCTCCCATAGACCACTACCACTCCTATCATATTCCTTCTTCTTCAGCTGTTTCTATCTATCACCTTCACAGAAACATTTTACATAGTGTGGTAGAGTCTAGTAAAGGATTCCAAGGTTGTTGGTGGAAACAAACATACTGCAGCTGTTAGATGCATGAAAATACAGAGTATGGAAGGATTTTGGACCAAGCAGGAGCAGAAAAGATTTACTTTAAGTTGGCACTGAGTTCAGCACAGAAATCATGGGATAAATGTAAATTGGCAACTTTGTTTATTATTGCTACATGTGCTGATGAAAAACCTGTCTGTATGCTATATATATATATATAAATAACCTCTGCATGATAGAAGCTTGTTAGATGTTTGATGCTAAGGCCTGTTGTCATGCTGCACTGCTCCTTTCCCTATGTTAATTGGTAGAGAATCTCAATGAGCAATTGGCCTAATTTAGGTCCTTTGCTTAATAATGACTGAGGGATCATGAGACACTTTCCTTCTGCACTTGTCCTCCTCGCCTACCCATACCAGATGGTGTTTTGTGATTGTAACGTGTTCTTCTCCTGATTTATTCCAGTCCCAGAGCATCTCACTCTGGACCCAGAGACTGCAAACAGGCAGCTCCTACTGTCCCAGGACCTGGTTAGTGTGAAGCAAAGTGAGGAAGAGCAGGATGAGGAGGAAGACGTGCTCGATTCACCGGCCCGGTTCGATGTCTACCTGTGTGTTCTGAGCTCTCAGGGATTTACGTCTGGGCGACACTTCTGGGAGGTGGATCTTGGTCACAAAGTCCAGTGGGTTATTGGTGTCTGCAGAGAGTCTGCCAACAGGAAGGGTGACATTATAACCATTCCTTCACATGGTTACTGGGTCATAGGTTTGTTTGGCGAAAATGACTACAGAGCATCTACCTGCCAGGATGCTGTCATTCCAGTTGATAGAAAACTTTGCAAGCTGGGGGTTTACTTAGACTATGAAGGGGGTCGAGTGTCCTTTTACAATGCTGACAGGATGTCTCACCTGTACACTTTCAATGACACCTTCAATGAGAAACTTTACCCCATCTTCAACCCTTGCAATAACCTGACTGGCCGAAACTATGAACCGCTAATATTGTGCAGTCATTTGACAGCACTCAGTCATCATGTACAACACTGTGCGTAAAAGGAAGACAGTGAATGTTCCATCCCCTCTCTAAATCACAGTTCAACATTTACTCCCATGATGTTCAGCAGATCAAAGTCCTACAGCAGTGAAACAGATCTTTCACCAACTCAGTACATATTCCAATTTAATCAAATCAATAATCTTGAAAAAATTGCAGGGAAAATTTACAAGTATATTTCCTGAAATTGAGAAACTCAGTGATAGGAAATGGTTGAATGGGTTAGGACTTTATTACCTGGCATGCAGAAGAATGAGAAATATCGTATAGTGGTTTACACATTTATGAGGGGTATAGAGAGTGAATGAGTGCAGACTCTTTCCCCTCAGTTTTATTGAGTCAAACTAGAGGTCATAGTTTTAGGGTGAAAAGTGAAATATTTAAGGGAAATCTGAGGGAAAAAAATACTTCTATTAGAGGGAAAATGAGCGAAAATATGCAGATGCTGGAAATCCAAGCCACACACACAAAATGCTGGAGGAACTCAGCAGGCCTGGCAGCATCTATGAAACAAAGTACACTTGACGTTTTGGGCCGAGACCCTTCAGCCAGAGGTTAACTGTACCTTTTTCCATGGATGCCGCCTGGCCTGCTAAGTTCCTCAAGCATTTTGTGTGTTGCTTCTCTCAGAGGGAGGCGTAAGTGCAGAATTGGCTGCTAGTGGAAGTGATGGATGCAGGTTTATTTGAAACATTTAAGAGAAGTTTCCAAGAAGACTCCATGATGCTATAATACCAGATTCTTCCCCCATATTCCCATGTATTTTCCCATCTTTATACACAGTAGAAGCAATTTTCAGTGGTCAATTAAACTAATTGTGGGAATGAAACAGGAGCACTCAGAGGAAAGCCACAAATAGACAGGGAAAACCTGCAAATTCCACATACAGGAAGTGCTGGGGTTTGACATTGAACCAGCATTGCAGAGGCTGGGAAGTTGTGGCTTTGCTCACTGTGCCACCATGCCTCTCTACATTATACAACATTAAAAATGGTAGAGTTATTAAGTCAGACAACTCAGACAAAGGGCCTGTACTCATCTGAGTCTGAGAAAAATATCGAGTGTCTTATCTGTATTAATCCTATTTACCATGTATCTGGTCAGTAACCTTGAATTAATTACAGAGTATCAAGGCTCAGTGAGGTGAAGGTTTTTCCTTATCCCATGTCAATGTGAGATCTGAATATTTTCCACAGCTCTGTCTCTGAGTGTGCGAACATCCAATTGGATCTGTCAGGCTTCAGCACAATTTCCAGAATGGACATCAGCCAGGAGGAGATGGAGAAAAGGCAGCATCTATTTTCCTTACTACAAGTAGGAAGTGGTACGTTGATAGAGGAAGGTGCCAGATGACACTTTTTGATTTTCATCATCGTACTATTAAAAAATCGGTCTCAGTATATTAGTCAAGGGCATCCACCAGAGGTCATTCACCGACTCACCTGCACAACAGTGCAAAGCATCTTGTGGTGGTTCAGTCCGAAGTCCATGGTCTGGTCCGTGGACTCCGAACTCCGGGTTTTCCAGCGGTCTCTTGCTGCGGTTTGACTTAACCAGAAACATCTGAGGCTCATATTGGAACTGGGAATATAAGTGGCCCTGGAATTGAGTGTGGTTGGGGGTTGTCTTGTCAGAGGCTCATGGCACAAATGGCTAGAATAGGCTATTGCCATCCTTGGGGCTGTGTTGAAGAACCATGGCTTCTGGGAGCCTTGCTGGTAGTAGTTGGAGCTGTCATTGCAGTAGGGATTCAGCAGTTTCCTGGGCCAGCTGGATGGCTGTCAGCCACTCTGAGCTAGGTGGGAATCTGGTTGCTTCTGTAGCCAGCCAAGGCTGCTGGCTGTAATGGCTACTTGGAGCTACCCTGGTGCAAAGTGGAACTGTCTGTTGTTCTTTGGTGTTTGTCTCTTCCTGTCCTTGCCTCTGTGGGGTAAGTCAGACTGTTCTGCCGTTGCCCTGTGGGGGGAATCTGTCTTGTCTTGTCCTCACCTTGGGGTAAGTCAGGCTGTTCTGCTGTTGCCCTGCAGATGTTCCTGCCCTACCTTGGTGCAGAGTTACAGATAAGTCCTGGCTTGTTGGTGGATAAATCCTGGCTCTATGTCTGTGTACTGTCTGTCTCATGTCAGTGTCCTGTCAAAGATGAGACCTGGCTTGTTGGAGGGTAAGTCCCAGCTCTAGGTCTCTGTACTGTCGGTCTCATGTCAGTGTCCTGTCAAAGATGAGACCTGGCTTGTTGGAGGGTAAGTCCCAACTCTAGGTCTGTGTACTGTCGGTCTCATGTCAGTGTCCTGTCAAAGATGAGTCCTGGCTTGTCGGAGGGTAAGTCCCGGCTCTAGGTCTGTGTACTGTCTGTCTCATGTCAGTGTCCTGTCAAAGATGAGTCCTGGCTTGTTGGAGGATAAGTCCCAGCTCCATGTTGATGTGTAGTTCCTAGTCTTCCCCTAGCTCTAGCCTCCGAGTTCCCCAAACTCCAGGACCGCAGCCTCCAGCCAAGCCTCAGGACCCCAAGTCTCCACCTAAGCCTCGTCATGTCCTTGCCTGGGTTTGGGGGTCTGAGCCCGAGGCAAGACCCAGGTTCTGGGTCCTTGTCCAGTCTCGGGCTCGGAGTCCACCCCAGGCTCCTTGTTCCCAGTACCTCGTTCTGGTCCTGCTTCCTTTGCTTTGGCTGCATCCCATCCCATCCTTGGGTTCCGTTTAGTCCTGTTTCTGGGACTCCAATGTCTGTCCTGCAGTTGGGTCCCGATTCAACACCTGACTTATGACACATCTGACACCCAGGAAACACCATCTCAAAGGGATGGTGTGTTTGTTAGCAAGTAAACACCAATGCAAAAAAGAATCACTACAGCAGCACTCATGTAGCACTTCCAAGCTAATAACTTTTTAAAATGTAGCCAGAATTATAAAATAACTCTGACTAGCACTTGCACTGCAAGTTTACAGAAATGAATGTTGCTTTGCGGACTATACATTCAGAATAGCAGCAGGAGACCACAGACGTACACTTAGTGGCCATTTTAGGTAATCCTTAGGTAGCCCTTAAATTAGTCACCCATCCACTTTGGTTCAATGTGTTTTTTGTTCAGAGATGCACTTCTGCACACCACTGTTGCAATGTGTGTTTATTTGAATTGCCTTCGTCTTCCCATCAGTTTAACTATTTTCCTCTGGCTTCTCTCTTTAACAAGGCATTTTCACTGACAAAACTGCTGCTCAGTAGATTGTTTTTGTTTTTCACACCTTTTTTGGTAAACGATACAGAGTGTTGTGTGTGAAAATCTGTGGAGATCAGTGAGATACTCTAAACACACCGTCTGGCACAACAACCATTCCACAGTCAATTACTTAGATCACATTTCTTCTTCATTCTAATGTTTATTCTGATTTGAACAGCAAATGAAGATCTTGATCCTTGCCTTCATGATCTTATGCATTGAATTGCTGTCACATGATTTGACATTTGTGTTAACGGACAGATGTACATAATAAAGTGGCCCCTGAATATAAGCATCAGCCCAGAGTGGTATTTTTGGATGGCCAATTCTTTGCTATAACTCTAATTATAATAAATACTAAATCTTTGTATACATGTGTTCTACCTTTCTTCTGATACAGAAAGCCTTAATAAAATAAATTCACTGAGACATCTATTTTCTTACATTATAAACAGACAATCACTCCTGCGTATTTCCTATTTATTTACTCCTACCATCTAGCTGAAGAATTAGTCACATCATTCCAAGTTATGATTGTGTGGCAGTTACCGAGGCACTATTACAGCCCAGGGCATCAGAGTTTGGAGTTCAGTTCCAAGGAGTTTATATGTTCTCCCCATGACTGCATGTGTTTCCTCTGGCAGGTCTGGTTTCCTTCCACAGTCCAAATGTGTACCCAGTAAGTTAATTGGTCATAAATGATGGTCCTGTGATTAGGTTGACTGTTAAATAGGTGAATTTCTGGGAGGTGTGGCTCATTGAGTTGGAAGGGCTTGCTCTACATGTTATCTCCAAAAAAACAATAATAGCAGTTAGATCATGGGTGCTGATTAAGTAACTATTTGTTTCTACAGACTTTGGTGATTAATGCCAGGTTTAAAAAAAAGGTTAGCGAATTGTGACTGGCAGAATGAATTTGGATCTATGTTATTAATTTGCAGTAACCAAAGCAGTGATCCCAGCATGGATGCCAGTAAATGCCAAGTCTACCTTCCACCAATTTGAATACAAACATTGAGTACCATTCTCTCCTCTTTGAAGTCTATTTTCTATCCACATTACTATTAATATTTTAATTCCAAGGTAATCCATTTACCAAACCAGCTTTTGAATGAGGTTTAAATGCAACCCTGTTGTATTTGTCTTTGTGAATTGGTAACTATCATTTAACAGTACCGTTTACATAAATCAGCCTTTACTACATCAGACTATCCAGTCTGGTTTGTCATACATGAATTGTCTTTAACAAAGATTTCAGATTACTTGAATTCAGATTTCCAGCATCTTCCAATTTCTTTCTTCATTTATTGCCTTATATAGATCACTCTGGCCTCTACTTTATCAATCTGGACTTTTCCAAGCACCTGTTAATATTTTCCCTGATTATCATTTCTAAAACATTCCACACAATGTAGACTTTACTCTCTGGCATCCAGTTCACTGGCATGAACTGTTCCTAAAACATTTACCCAGCTCCACTTTTTGCAAATGCTGCCTAACCTGAATACCCTCACAGTTTGTTTTAATTGCAAGTTCTGCGGCATCTGCAGGTAATTGCCTTTTTAATTCATGAGAGGTGATTGCATGCTTTAGAACCTGGCTCAGCCAGCTCATAACTGAAGCACATCACAGGCTGCCGTGTTTATGTGTTAATAGAGCATAGAAATCTACAGCACTTTGCAGGCGCTGTGGCCACAATGTTGTGCTAACCAAATAACCTAGTTTAGAAGCAACACGAGTGAATCTGCAGATGCTGGAAATAAATAAAAAACACAAAATGCTGGCAGAATTCAGCAGGCCAGATAGCATCTATGGGAGGAGGTAGTGACGACATTTCGGCCCGAAACGTTGTTACTACCTCCTCCCATAGATGCTGTCTGTCCTGCTGAGTTCTGCCAGCATTTTGTGTTTTTTATTAACTTAGTCTAGAAACTGCATAGAATTTCCCTAGCGCATAACACTCTATCTTTCTAAGCTCCATGTACCTATCTAAGAGGCTCTTAAAAGACCCTATTGTATCCACTTCCACCGGCAGTACATTCCATGCACCCACCACTCTCTGTGTGAAAACTTACCCCTGACATCCCCTCAGTACCTGCTTCTAAGCGTCTTAAAACTATGCCCCCTTGTGGTAGTCATTTCAGCCTTGGGAGAAAGCTCTAGCTATCCACATGACCTCATAATCTTATACACCTTTATTAAGTCACCTGTCATGCTTTGTTATTCCAAGGAGAAAAGGCCAAGGTCACTCAAGCTATTCTCATCGGCATGCTCTCCAATCCAGGCAACATCTTTTTAAATCTCCTTTGCACTTTTTCTATAGTATCCACATCCTTCCTGTAAGAGGTGACTAGAACTCACACAGCTTTTGAGCTCAGTCACATGATTGATGAAGGCAAACATAACATACGCCTTCTTAACAACACTGTCAACCAGCACAGCAGCTTTGAGTGTCCTATGGGCATGGACCCCAAGATCTTGCTGATCCTCCACACTGCCAAGAGTCTTGCCATTAACATTATATTCTGCCCTCAAGTTTGACTTCCCAAAATGAACCACTTCATACTTGTCTGCATTGAACTCCATCTGCCACTTCTCAGCCTAATTCTTCATCCTATCTATGTTGTGCTGTAACATCCGACAACCCTCCAGACTGTCCACAACGCTCCCAACTGTTGTGTCAGCAGCAAACTCACTAACCTTCTACTTCCTCATCCAGGGCAGCCATGAAAATCACAAAGAGGAGCGGTCCCAGAACAGATCCCTTAGGAACATCACTGAACGCTGTCCTCCATGCAGCAGATGAACCATCCACAACTACCTTTGCCTTCTGTGTTCAAGCCAATTCTGGATCCACAAAGTAAGGTCTCCTTGGATCCCCTTAGATCCCATGACTCATTACTTCCAGAATGAGTCTCGCATGGGAAACCTTATTGAAATCCATACACACTACATTTAGTGCTCTACCTTCAACAGTGTGCTTTGTTGCATCCTCAAAGAATTCAATTGAACTTGATTAAGTTCATAAGGCATGACCTGATCTTGACAAAGTCATGTTGACTATTCCTACACAGATGATGTCTCTCCAAATGCTCATGAATCCTGCTTCTCAGGATCTTCTCCCAACAACTTGCCTACCAATGAAGAAAAATTCACTGGTCTATAATTTCTTGTGTTATCTCTACTCCATTTCTTGAACAAGGGAACAATGTTTGCAACCTTCCAATCCACTAGTACTTCTCCTGTCCCTATTGATGATGCAAGGATTATCAGCAGAGGCTTAGAAATCCAATTTATACCCGACATCCTAGCATCTATTCAGAGCCCTATACAGAACTCCCATCAGGGCCTTATTATCCCTGCAGTTTCTTTAAGTCTGCCCAAGAGAATTCCCAATTTTCTGGCCCCATTTCCCTAAGGATTTGATTTCATTTTTTACCAACAGAGCCCACTCACCCCCTTTGTCTCCCTGCCTATTCAGAGTCTTTGAAAAGTACAGCACAGAAACAGGCTCTTTGGCAACCTAGTCCTTGCAGAAACCATTTAATCTGCCCACTCCATGCATCAGGTCCATAGTCCTCCACACTCCTACTATCCATGTGCCTATCCAAACTTCTCTTAAACACCGAAATTGAGCTTGCATGCACCTCCACTGCAGCCAGTACATTCCATATTTTCACTACCCTCTGAATGAAAAAGTTTCCCTCATATTCCCCTTAAACTTTTCAGCTTTCACCCTTGACCCATGACCTCTGGTTGTAGTCCCACCCAAACTCAGTGGAAAGAGCATGCTTGCATTAACCCTATTTCTAACATTCAAAATTTTGTATACTTCTGTCAGATCTCCTGTCAGTCGTCTATGTTCTTAGGAATATAGTCCTATTCAATTTTTCTTACAACTCAGGTCCTTGCAAATTTTCTCAGTACTCCTTCAAACTTGTTTACACATTTCCTGTAGGTAGGTCACCAAAACTACACACAATACTCCTAATCAGGCCTCATCAATGTCTTATACAAATTCAACATAGCATGGAATCTCCTGTACTCAATACATTGATATTTGAAGGCAAATGTGCTAAAAGCTTTCTTTACAATTGTATCTACCCGTGATGCCACTCACTTTTAATTATGGACCTGCATTCGCAGATCCCTTTGTTCATTCACTCTCCTCGGTGCCCTATCATTCACTGTGTAAGAACTACCCTGGTTGCAACAGCTTGCAATTTTCTGCATTATAGTCCATATGAAATTTTACAGACTATTTTTTCAGCTTGTGCAGAGCCCACTGCAGACCATGATAGCCTTCCTTGCTGCCCATGACACCCCAGATCTTGGTGACATCTGCAAATTTGCTGATTGAGTTAACCACACTATCATCTAGATCATTAATATATTTGACAAACAACAAAGGATCCAGCATCGATCCCTGCTGCACTCCTCTAGTCACAGGGCTCCAGTCAGACAGGCAACTGCATACAACCACTCACTAGCTCTCTCACAAAGCCAATGTCCAATTCAATTTACTACCTCATCTTGAATGCTAAATGACTGAACCTTCTTGACCAGCCTGTCATACGGGACTTTGTCAAATGCCTTGCTGAAGTCCAGCTAGAAAACATCTACTGCCTTTCCTTCATCAATTTTCCAGGTAAAATCCTTAAAAAACTTTATAAGATTGGCTGAACATGATCTGCCACACATGAAGCCACACTTAACCAGTCCATGTCTATCCAAATCTTTATCCAGCCCTTTAGAATAACTTCCAATAACTTTCTCACTACTGATGTCAGGTTCACTAGCCTATAAGTTCCTGGTTTATTTATAGGGCCTTTCTTAAACAGCAGAACAACATTAGCTATCCATAAATAATCTTCAGTCTTCTGGTACCACAACTGTCACCAGAGATGATTTAACTATCTCTGCTAGGGGCCCTGTTCTCTCAAAATGATATGTATTCTTGGGTGTTTAGATCCCAGCTGTGATCTTTTTCAACCAGTGCTCTATCTGGCCAATATGTTATACCTACTATTTCTAGCTGTGCTCATAAGCTCATCTATCTTAGTTCATATATTGTAGGCATTCACATGTAACATGTTCAGCTCTATATTCACCACCCTATTTCTCAGGTTTTTCTCCATGTTGACTGGAGTTAAATTCTTATTCCTTTCTAATCTCTGGCATTCTTTACTCTACAGACTTCAGTAACCTCTGTTGTGCTCTTACTTTATCCATACTTTTCCAAACTGTTGAACCAAAATCTTCCTATTTTTTAGTTCCTTTCTCCCTAATGTAGACAACTTTGATAGATAGATAGATAGATAGATAGATAGATACTTTATTCATCCCCATGGGGAAATTCAACTTTTTTTCCAATGTCCCATACACTTGTTGTAGCAAAACTAATTACATAGTTTGATGCAGTTTGTCCAAATAGTCCACACACTAACCACTCTTCAGGCTGCTACGTTATGTCTCTATTAAATTGCTGGATAATTATATCGTATTATTGCTCTCTCATCCTGTGCAAATATCTCTATGCTCACAATTTCATAATCGACTTCTTGTTGACGTCTTAAGTATTCCCTCTGATGGAGAAAAATATCTTGATCTAATAAGATATTGCTGATGGTAAAAATCTCTCTGTCCTTCCTCAAACCTGTTTTTTCCATCATCTTCATTTGCTCATTATCCCTGCAGTAATAGGGAGACCAGCAATGTTTCTGACACTCTGATTGTGTTCAGCCCAAGTTTCTGCATTTGATGTGAAATAGGATATAATCTCAGGTGACAGTGTTTTGTTTGACATCTCAGTGTGTTTCAATACCCTGACAGAGAGTGAAGTCAGAATAACTACTTCAACATGTCATCACAGTACTTTTGATATAGATTTTTCTGGTTCCCTGCTCAACTCATTGAGAGTGGCTGACTGGGCAGGAATAAGTCTGTTCACTTCTATGGGCACTTTAACCAAAATATCACACTGTGGGGAAAGTCTGTTGCTTAGCACCCAGATATTGTGCTATTAGATAGGATTGTGGAGACCTGTGTGCCATCTCCATGAGCTCATAAACATAATGGCTTTCGGGCACATATTAAGTATCTATCTGTCTCTACATGATTTCCTGTTGTCCTTTAATATTGTACATTAACCACCATCCTAATAGAGTTAACTTTACAAATATGGGGAAGAAATGGCAGATGAAGGTTAATTCAGACAAGTGTGGGGTGTTGCCAAAATGCAAGAATGCGCACAGTGAATGACCAGACAGTTAACAGTGTTGATGTACAGAGGGATCTTGGAGTCCAAGTCCATTACTCCCCGGAAGGGTCAACATAAGCATACAGTATGGTAAAGAGCAAAATAGGTGCATTGGGAGAACTGTGTGCAGTTCTAATCACCAATTACAGGAAGAATGTGGAAGGTTTAGTGAGGGTGCAGGGGTTTACCAGGATGCTGCCTGAATGATATTAGCTATAGGTTAGTCAGGCTTTGATCATTTTCTCTGGACTGGCGGCAGCTGGCAGATAGGATTACTTCAAACTACCTTTATGGTGGACACAGACATGGTGGAGTAATTTGTCTGTTCCTGATCTCTGCTGTACTGATCTATGTTCAATGTAATATCTCAATGCTGGGTGAGGAATTGTCTGAACTTTGCCACCCTCTGAATGTAGAAGAGTTTCCCAGTTGATAGAGATTGTTGTTACTTTTAATACTCTCACTCCACACTAACAGCAGGTTGGCAAGGAGATGTGTATAGGGAGATGGGGTGGAGAATTGAGAGAGATAGTTAGGCAGGATGGGGAGATTTGGAAAAGTATATAGCAGAGGGAGTTGGGGAGGGATGAGGTGGAGACTTTTGTGGGGTGGATGGTGTCGATTTGAAGAGAGGAGTGGAGAAGTGGAAGAGGAAGTTGGAGGATGTGGAGTGGAGGAGAGATATGGAGATGGAGGTGAGAGTCGGACGGAGATGGGGGGAGGGGTGAGCAAAGCAGAGGACGCAAGATCAGTGCGGGTGTTTGATGGACCCAGAAAGCAAATGGTGGGACAAAGATAAAGATCCAGCTGCTGGTAATGGTGTATAGCTAAACACAAGGACTTGACAGAGAACAGAATTATGGCACTATGTGACTTATAGGAGGGCAGGACTGGGTTTTGTCCCAACATCCGGCATTGTCAATGTGAAGTTCTCCCTGCATGGGTCCTCCCATATCTGAAAGAATTGCGTGTCCGTCGATTAATTACCCTCGGGTGTGAGTAAGTGGTGCAACTTGAGAAAATGAGGACTGATGAGAATATAGAGAACAAACTGTGTTGGAACAACATTAGTGGAAGATTAGAATCCAGACTTTCAGGTCTTAACGTAAAACATCGACTGGCCCTTACCCTCCATAGATGCTGCCTGGCCCGTCAAGTTCCTCCGGCATCTGCAGTTTCCCGGGTCACTATTACTGTAAAAATGAAGTGATTGCTGGGGGCTGAAGGAAATGTTTTGTTTTCTGATTTTTGTGACTCTATCATTGGAAATGTTGGATTTCAGGATGTTTAATATTGCACGCATCTTGTCTTTATAACCTTTGGACTGGGAAGTGCTCAGAGGGTTCAGACTACACCTTATACAATAGCTGGTTGTACTTATACATTTATCCATCGCCAATGCACATTTATCCACCAGTCAACATCAAGTGGGCTGGAAATTGTATAAGGCAACACTCAGCTTAGATGTCCATCTTGATCGGCATGGACGAGTTGGGTCAAAAAGCCTGTTCCTGCTTGGTATGACTTATCACTCTGCCAGTCTATTTCTGGATTGTTATTGTGCATGAGTTACCGCTATATTCGCATGGGAAGGTGGTGACTTCTGGTCACCTGAGCCTGAACCTGTGGTCATGAACAGAGCAGATCTACCTGGTTTGCTCAAGCTAGTAATCTCTGTTTGGTTATAGTCTGCTAACCACATGGTTTTGTTTATGCGTTCCTCACACCATCCATCACCAGAATACCAGAATCTGATTCTGGGGATATTGTAACAGTGCAAATGAACGGGGCACGTGAATGTGGATTTACAACGGGGGAAGTCATAGCTTAGAAATCTACCAGAATTTTTTGAGGGGACTATAACTAGCAGAATAGATAGTAAATAAGGAGGTGTGGTGTATTCAGATTTTCGAATCCTTTCAATACTGGCACTCGAGAAGTTAGGACATGCCGGGCTGAGGGATGCATGCCAGTGTGGTTTGCGCATCGGCGAGCAGATAGAGAACAGTGGAGAAATAAGTGGGTCATTTCAGTTTTATGTATTGGGGAGCCACTGTCATGGGCACTGGGACTCCAGAGTTTCACAGTCATTATCACAGGTTCACAGACTCACTCGCCTCCCCCTCCCCCAGTTAATGGTAGGAAGTCAATGGCTAAACAAGTTTGGGAACCCTTGATCTATATTAATGAGCTGGACTGTGTTTCATGGAGCCCAGAGTAAGTTTATCATCAAAGTACATATATGTCACCATATATAACCCTGTGATTCAATTTCAATAAATCCTTCATGAATCCTTAAAATATTATCCACTACATTTTTTAAGGATTTTAAGATGTCATTGATATCGGAGAGGGTTGTGTCTGAGATGGAGCTGCTTGAGTGTAATTAAGCTGCCCATACCCCCCACTGGGCTTTATGGACATTTGGCTCTCTGCAGCCCCGCTAACAACCATGAGACTCAATGGTGAGGAGGGCACTTTTCATAAATGTGTCTTGGGTCAATATGATTTTGGGTAAACAGGAATGTGTGATGTTCTGGTTAAAGAAACCTCAGCTTGAGCTAATGTTACATAAATACTGCCCATACACAATTGCCGGTCAGCACAATATAGTAGATCATACACCCAAAAAATTATAAAGAAAATATATTTACAAATTTCAGCTTTATCAAACTGTTAGTAGGAAAATGAAAAGGGGAAACAATAAAAGGGCCACTTTCGGTTAATCCAGTCCAAATGTTTACATCAAGTTGAAGCTCATACTGCAGTCATCTTTAAATTGCGTGCTGAATTCACCGTCTGTGAGAAAGCCCACACCACTTCCCAAACATTGCTTGAAAATCCATCTCGGACAAACGGGCACTTTCTCTGGAGTGTTTGCCCCTCCTTCTTGGAGCCATCCATCTGCACAAAGCACCTTGTGCAACGGGGATGCTCCTTCCCATGGTATCCTCAAGCATCTTCCCTATGGTCCTCTTTGCAGCTCCTGCCAAAAAGAGCCTGTACCCCACCAGTGACCATCACAAATCTCTCTCCACACACCTTTCTCGAGAACCTTCTTCCAATTCCACTATCCTGATTGGCTGACACAACATTTCTTAGTTGAACATCACAGTCCCTCATTCTTGCCCGAAACCCAAACATACTGTCAGCAAGACAGACTGCTTCTACAGGAAGCTACTAAATGCATACCCTATAGTATTAGCAGCAGAAACCTTGCCCAGGGCATTACAGTAATGGTAAAGATGGTAGAGAGTTCACAGCCCCCCAGTGCTTTTGGCTAAGTTCTTGCCAGACCATAGTGCATCAATAAAAATTGGTGGGCGGGGGTCAAAGGGGTTTCTTTAGCTTCCTGAGGAAGTAGATTTGATGGAGTGTTTTTTGTTTAGGCCATGAGGTCTGCATTGCTGGATCAGGACAGACTGTTGGTAATGTTTATGGTTTGCAAAGTGCACATAAAACTTAGGGCATGGATCATGGATCAGTACAGCAGAGTATAGGCCCTGTTTTGCAGACCCATGTAATCCTACTTGACAATAGCTCTGATACTTCACTCCGACACAGCACATAGCCTTCCATTTCCCTTACATCCATGTACCTGTTTAAGATGTTCCTATTGTATTAGTCTCTACCAGGACCCCAACAGTAGGGTCCAGACACCCACCACACTCTGTAAAAAAAAACTACCTCTGACATCTCTGCTACAGTATCCTCTGGTATTGCCCAGTGCCACCTTGGAAAGAAGATCTTGGATCTCCAGTCTACCGGTGCCTCTTATCATCCTGTACACCTTCAACAAGTCACCTCTCATCCTCCCTCACTCCAAAGAGAAAGACCCGAGTTCATACAACCTTTGCTCAAGTTCTCTAATAAAGGCAGATTTCTAGCAAATCTCTTCTGCACTCTCTAAATCTTCCATATTCTTTCTGTAATGAGGCAAACAAAAATGAGAACAATACTCTAAATCTGGTCTAACTGGAGGTTTGTGGAGCAGCATCATTATGACTTTGGATCATGGCTTTTGAACTCAACCCTGACTAGTGGTGTGCTAATTTTTATATGGCTTTTTCCCCACCCAATTGCCTTGTGCAATGACTTTGACACATCTATGGATGTGTACACCAAAATTGCTCTGCTGCTCCACATTGCTAAGAATTCTGAAATAAACCCTGTACTCCATACTCAAGTTCAATCTTCCAATGTGTATCACTTCATATTTCCCAGATTGTACTCCATCTGCTACTTCTCCACCCAATCCTGTGTCTTGTGTATATTCCACTCTAACCTACAGCAACCTTTTATACTATCCACAGCAAACCTACTAACCTACCCCACCAACTCCTCATTTTAGTAATTTTGACTCCCCTATGTTGAATGCCCCTCATGATTGTATAAAGCTCTCAAAGATTAACTCATGGCCTCTTAAACTCCAAGAAAAATTGTCCAAGCCTTTCCAGTTTCTCCATATAATTCAAGCCCTCCAGAACCAGCAGTGCACTCGGGAAAATTTTTTGGGCCCAATCTAGAAATGTGATAGGTCTCCTACAACAGCGTGACCAGAAATGCACACAATACTCCAATGATTTGTACAAACAGTGTAATTATGGTTCATCAGAATGATTCCTGGGTTGGCAGATGTGTCATGGGAGGACATAGAGTATCAAAACAAAACTGGGCCTTCCTAGGGTTTAAAAGAAAAAGCCTCATCACTTTGAAACATGACAAATATTAATGGGGTGACAGAATATTGTGGGAATAATGTTTTGCCTGGATGCATGTTCAGAATGACAGGTCACAGTGTAAAACAAAGAGTTAGGAAATTATAGGTCTAGAACATAGGAACAGGCCATTGAGCCCACCTTGTCTGTGCTGTCAATTATGCCAATTTTAACTAATCTCACCTGCCTGCCTATGATCCATATCCCTCCTTTCCTGACTGGTCATGTGCCTGTCTAAATGCCTCTTAAACATTACTGTTACCACCACCTCCCGCAGCAAGCCACCACTTCCTGTGTAAAATACTTACCTTGCAATGTCCTTGAATGTTCCTCCTCTCAACGTAAAACTACGCTCTCTACTATTTCACATTTCTACCTGTCTGGATAAAGTAAGAAGAAATCTCATCTACAGTACTGTGCAAAATTCTTGGGAAGATGCAAAATAAAAATCTGCAAAGTAGCTTCTTTCAAAAGTAATGAATTGAGAAGTTTTTAAGTATCAAAAATTGCAATAAAAAGCAGCAAACAGTAAAAGATAAATCAGGTCAATATTTGTTCTGACCACACTTGCCTTAAAAATTTTCTTATGTAAACTGTCATACGGTTTTATAAGAAAACAAGCTTGTAGGTTGTTCCAAGCATCTTGGAGAACTTTCCACAGTTCTTCTGTAGATTTTGGCTGTCTCAATTGCTTTTGTCTCTCCAGGTAATCCCAGACAGCCTTGATGATGTTGAAATCAGGGCTTGGTGTAGGTAGATCATCTGAAACTATACAACAAATCTCTTGTGCCTAAGAATTTTGCTCAGTGCTATAGATGATGGAACAGGCATTGTTTTGTTATTGTTGTATGTACCAAGACACACTGGAAAGCTTGTGTTACATACTGTACAAGCAGATCAGATCATTACAGTGCATTCAGGTAAAAAAAATAGCAATGCAGAATAAAGTGTAACAGCTGTAGAGGAATTCCAGTGCAGGTGAACATAAAGGAGCAAAACAGATAATGAGGGAGATTCTGAGGTCAAGGGTCCAACTTATCATACCAGGGAGCTATTCAGTTGTCTAGAAACAGAGGGGTAGACATTGTCCTAGAGGCTGGTGTTACGTGCTTTCAGTTTTATTTAATCTTCTGACTGATGGAAGAGTGGAGGAGAGAGAATGCTTGCAGTGGGTAGGTTCTTTGATTATACTAACTGATTATTGATGCAGTGAAAAGTATAGACGGAATCCATAGATGGGAGGCTGGTTGCTGTTCAGTCACTGAGTTCAGGGCAAAGGTGGATTTCAGAGGGGCCGATAGATGTGGGGTTAGAGCAGGAAAACGGTGCTGAAGTAGGAGATCAGACATGACCTTATTGAAAGAGAGAAGAGGCACAACAAACACCACTGTGACTGGGCTTTGAATGGAATGCAGGATGTACATCCAGCATCTGGGAAGATATAGCTTCTCCATGAGATATCATCAAACTTACTCCACTGCACTGTAGGAAGTATCCTAACCGGTTACATCTCACGTCACATACTGCAACTGCTCTGCAATGGAACAATGGAACCTGCAAAGCGTATTAAACACATCCCAGTCCATCACAGGCCCATCATTTCTTTCTAACCATTCACCTACACAGTGTTTTGCATCAGAAAGGACAACAGTGTCATCAAAAATGCATGTTGCCCTTCCAGTTCTCTTTTCTCTCATCTACCAACTGGGAGAAGATACAGGAGCGACAAATTCTGGGTGACTAGACTCAACAACAGTTTCTTCCCCACTGCTAACTCTTGAACAAACCACATCTTTCCCATCCCCGTCCAGTGTTTCTACTATGTTCTTGGACTCTCACTTCCAGCTCTTCCCTTATCATCTCTTTAGCATTTATTTTAGGACTGCTCTTGATTGCACCATTCCTTTGCTTTGCACTTTCACTAACTTCACTGATGTACTCGCTATTATCATGCACACTGTTTACTCTGTGAGCCTCACGGAAGTGAGGAATTACATTGCACGCTGCAGTACATGACAATTTACTAACCTGAATCTGAATCCAAATCCAATGCGTGAAGAGATCACTGAATCTGTCAATGCACGAAGTTTTATTGGGTTGATCTCACAAATGAAGCTTCTGTCAGATAAAGGCTACTTCATCACAAGAGTGCTGGAGCAGGGGCAGAATAGGAGGTAGCGAGAGTGTGGACCGAAGAACAGCCTTCTCACTGACAGGCACACATGGAGACACAGATGCCAGAGGGCTGACACCCGGCCAATCATTCACATACTCAGAAGGCTAAAGAAATCTTGCATAACCCTGTCAACTCTTACCAATTTTATTGATAACAATATACATAACAACTTAAGAAAACAGCATAGAAAGCATTCTATGTGGACGCATAATGACAGTAGCAACTGATCTGCTGTGACTGTAAGGAACTGCAGATCATGCAGTCTTCATGCAAACACGACATTGTATTGTACCCTGGTTTCATCATAATAAATTCCAGTACCCGGCACTGAGTTTGGACCGTAGTTCAGAAGGGCAGGGAATCGCAGAGGATTGCAGCAGTAATAGGGGACAGCTAGGCGATTCTTCAGACATGGAAAGGAAACACTGATGGTAGTTTGACTCCCAGGTGCCAGGGTATGCAATGTTTCTGAACATGTCCACAATATCCTGAAAAATGAGGGTGAGCAGCCAGAAGCTGTGGTACATATTGGTAGCAACGGCATCGGTAGAAACAGGGAGCAGATTCTGAAAAAAGAATACAAGGAGCTGGGAAGAATGCTGAGAAGCCGGAATTCATCGGTAGTAATCTCCAGACTGCTTTTCTGCCTGTGCCAAGTGACAGTGAGGATAGGAATAGAATGAGGAGGTGGTAGATAGATGCATGGCTGAAGCATTGGAGCGGGAGTGGGGGTGGGTTTCAGATATTGTGACCTCTTCTGGGCAAGTGCTACCTGTACAAATGGGTTGGGTTGCACTTGCATCCGATCGGGGCCAACAATCTTACTGGCAGGTTTACTAGAGCTGTTGGGAGTGGTTTGAACTAATATGACAGGGTGATGGGAACCAGTATGATAGAGCTGAGGATGAGCCAGCAGGGTAACAAGTAGATAACTCCTTAAGACCAGAAGATGTGGCAGCAGAATTAGGCCATTTAGCCCCTTGTGTCTGCTCTACCATTCAATCATGGCTGATCCTGTTTTCCCCAGCCTTCTTTGTTTGATCTTTGATGCTTTGTCCAATCAAGAGCATATCAGTCTCTGTCTTAAATACACCCAAAGACCTGGTCTCCACAGCTGCCTGTGGTAATAAGTGCCACAAATTCACCATCTTCCGGTTAAAGAAACTTTTCTGCATCTCTGTTGTAAATGGACACCCCTCTATCCTGATGCTGTGCCCTCTTGTCTTATACTCCCCCACCCTAGAAAACATCCTTTCCACATCTGCTCTATCTAGGCCTTTCAAATTCTGAAAGCTTGCAATGAGATCCTCCCTCATCCTTCTAAATTCCAACAAGTACAGACACAGAGCCATCAAACATGCCTAGAATGATAACTCTTTCATAGAAACATAGAAAACCTACAGCACGATACAGGCCCTTCAGCCCACAAATTTGTGACGAACATGTCCCTACCTTAGAAATTACTAGGTTTACCTATAGCCCTCTATTTTACTAAGCTCCATGTACCTATCTAAAAGTCCTCCTAAAAGACCATATCATATCCACCTCCACGATCGTTGCCGGCCGCCCATTCCACGCACTCACCACTCTCTGAGTAAAATACTTACCCCTGACATCTCCTCTGTACCTACTCCCCAGCACCTCAAAACTGTGTCCTCTTGAGGGAACCATTTCAGCCCTGGGAAAAAGCCTCTGACTATCCACATGATCAATGCCTCTCATCATCATATACATCTCTATCAGGTCCCTCTCATCCTCCGTCACTCCAAGGAGAAAAGGCAGAGTTCACTCAACCTATTCTCATTGCTCCCCAATCCAGGCAACATCCTTATAAATCTCCTCTGCACCCATTCTCTGGCTTCCACATCCTTCCTGTAGTGAGGCGACCAGAACTGAGCACAGTACTCCAAGTGGGGTTTGACCAGGGTCCTATATAACTGCAACATTACCTCTAGGCTCCTATATTCAATCCCACGATTGATGAAGGCCAATACAAAGTATGCCCTCCTAACCACAGAGTCAACCTGTGCAGCTGCTTTGAGCGTCCTATGGACTTGGACCCCAAGATCCCTCTGACCCTTCACACTGCCAAGATTCTTAACATTTTTACTATATTCTGCCATCATATTTGACCCACCAAAATGAACCACTTCACACTTATCTGGGTTGAACTCCATCAGTCACTTTTCAACCAGGTTTGCATCCTATCAATGTCCCGCTGTAACCTCTGACAGCCCTCCACACTATCCACAACACCTCCAACCTTTGTGTCATCAGCAAACTTACTAACCCATTCCTCCACTTCCTCATCCTGGTCATTTTAAGGGTCCCAGAACGGATCCCTCAGGCAACTCACTGGTGACAAACCTCCATGCAGAATATGGCCTGTCTACAAACATTCTTTGCCTTCTGTGGGCAAGCCAGTTCTGGATCCACAAAGCAATGTCCCCTTGGATCCCATGTCTCCTTACTTTCTCAATAAGCTTTGCAAGGGGTCCCTTAATAAAATGCTTTGCTGAAATCCATATACACTACATCTACTGCTCTTCCTTCATCAATGTGTTTAGCCACATCCTCAAAAAATTCAATGAGGCTCTTAAGGAACGACCTGCCCTTGACAAAGCCATGCTGACTATACCTAGTCATATTATACCTCTCCAAATGTTCATAAATCCTGCCTCTCAGGATCTTCTCCATCAACTTACCAACCACTGAGGTAAGACTCATTGGTCTATAATTTCCTGGGCTATCTCTACTCCCTTTCTGAATAAAGGAACAACATCTGCAACCCTCCAATCCCCCGGAACCTCTCCCGTCCACATTGATGATGCGAAGATCATTGCCAAAAGCTCAGCAATCTCCTCCCTCGCCCCCCCCCCCCCCACAGTTGCCTGAGGTACGTCTCATCCGGGTCCCGGCAACTTATCCAACTTGATGCTTTCCAAAAGCTCCTACACTTTCTCTTTCTTAATACCTATATGCTCAAGCTTTTAGGTCTGCTGCAGGTCATCACTACAATCACCAAAATACTTTTGCATAGCGAATACTGAAGTATTCATTAGGTAACTCTGCTATTTCCTTCGGTTCCATACACACTTTCCCACTGTTGCACTTGATTGGTCCTATTCTTTCATGTCTTATCCTTTTGCTCTTCATAGACTTGTAGAATGACTTGGGCTTTTCCTTAATCCTGCCTGCCCAGACCTTCTCATGGCCCGTTCTGGTTCTCCTAATTTCCTTCTTAAGGTCCTTCCTGTTAGCCTTACAATATTCTAGATCTCTAAAATTACCTAGCTCTCTGAACCTTTTGTAAGCTTTTCTTTTCTTCTTGACTAGATTTATTATAGCCTTTGTACACCACGGTTCCTGTACCCTACCATAACTTCCCTGTCTCTTTGAAACGTACCTATACAGAACTCTACACAAATATCCCCTGAATATTTGCCACATTTCTTCCTTACTTTTCCCTGAGAACATCTGTTTCCAATTTAAGCCTCCAATTTCCTGCCTGATAGCCTCATAATTCCCCTTACTCCAATTAAACTCTTTTCTAACTTCTCTGTTTCTAACTTTATTTCCAGGAATCATCATTGTGAACCTTCCCTGGACACTCCCCAATGGCAGCACATCTTTTCTGAGATAAGCAGCATAAAGCTGTTCACAATACTCAAGGTGAGGTCTCACCAGTGCCTTATAAAGCCTCAGCATCACATCCCTGCTCTTGTATTCAAGTTGTTAGTACCCCCGTAACTGGGTGTCTAACCAGCAGAGAAAGCAGAATCCGTTGGAGTCTGGTGGTACTATACTAAAGGTGTTTATTAATAAAAAATAATCAAAACCATATCAATAATGCAAATATACATATAAAACCAGTTAGCAGTAATAAACCTAAAAGTGTAGGAATAATAATAATCAATAATAAACAAGCTCTATCGATGTCTAGGGGTAAATAATTTGTCATAGAAAAGTATAAAGTTCAGTTCATGAGTGCTGATGTAGATATAGTTGTTGTATTGTAATTGTGTGAGAGAGAGAGAGAGAGAGAGAGAGAGAGAGAGAGAGAGAGAGAGAGAGAGAGAGAGAGAGAGAGAGAGAGAGAGAGAGAGAGAGAGAGAGGGCGAGATGTAACAGCTACCGTCAGGCAAACCTTTCTTTGCTTTCTTAATCCGTCGTATTGGTGTGGTCATTCAGTTATGACCTCCCCGTCCTTCTGCTAGACCGTTCTTCTGTGGTGGACTCGTCACTCTGGAATGAGTGGACACACACACACAAGTCCCCACTGGCCCAGCTTTAACACTGATAGCCTTAATGACCGACCTCCTGGTTCGGTCTTCGAAGCCCCCACCTTTCTTGTGGGTTCCAACACTCAATAAGTGTCCACTGGCGTCTCCAGACCTGTTTTTTATCCCAACTAACGGGGACTCAGCTATCCATCACTCCTGAATGACTATGTCCATCAAATAAGGCCACTCCTTCAATCCACTGAGGAATGTTTATGAGCAAACTATTGTCCTTGCAGCGAAACAGTAAATAATTCAAAAAGGAGTCACAATATGGTTAATCAGCAATGTCCCCCTTTCTGTGATCTGTCGCCGATGTTCTTGCTTGTTTTTCCGTCTCTCTTTCTCGGAATGGTTAACTCTGTACCCCATTGTCCATCAGGTCTATTCATCACTCATAAACACCTCCATCCTTCTGGGAATTTTCACCAGGGGGAAAATTAACTAATAAAGCACATGACTGAATTACAGAGTTTAACAAGTACAGTAGTTGTCTTAACTACTAAAATACAGATACACGTTCAAATTAACATCTAGATAAACAATCAGCAATTACATTGTCACTCCCTTTAATATGTTGTATCTTAATATCAAATTCCTGTAACAACAGACTCCAACTTAGTAACCTCCTATTTTTATTTTTAATATTAGCCAAAAATACCAAAGGGTTGTGATTAGTATAAACAATTAATGGCCTCTGTGCTGAACAAATGTAGACCTCGAAATGCTGTATCGCCAAGATAAGTGCCAACAATTCTTTTCCCACAGTAGAGTAATTTCTCTGATGCACATTGAACTTTCGAGAGAAATACGCCATGGGGTGTTCCACTCCATCCCCTGCTTTCTGCAATAGGACTGCCCCTGCAGCCTCATCACTTGCATCAGTCGACAGGGAGAAAGGTTTAAAAAGGTCAGGTGCTTTTAACACAGGGTGATGGCACAGTATGGTTTTTAACTTTTCAAAAGCTTCCTGACAAGAATTGCTCCACACAAACTTTTTGTCCTTCCGTAGGAGTTTTGTAAACGGGAGGGCGATATCCGCAAAGTTCTTACAAAATTTTCGATAGTACCCCACCATGCCCAAAAACCTTCTCAGTGCCCTCTTATTTGTTTGTACAGGAACCTCGGAAATAGCCTGTACTTTAGCCTGCACAGGAGCCAGCTGCCCCTGTCCTACCACATACCCCAAGTATGTGATCGTGGCATGACCGAACACACTTTTTGCGAGGTTCACTTTAAGATGGGCTGCAGACATTCTTTTAAACGGGTTTTCTACAGCCTCAATGTGTTCATCCCAGGTGTCACTCCAAACTACTACATCGTCAATATAAGCCTTGGTGTTTGTTAACCCTTTTATCACTATGTCAATCATCCTCTGAAATGTCCCTGGTGCATTTTTCATTCCGAACGGCAAGACATTGTATTCGTAAAACCCGAATGGGGTGACAAAGGCTGAAATTTCTCGAGCCCTGTCCGTTAAAGGAACGCACCAGTATCCCTTTAACAAGTCAATCTTAGTGATGTATCTCACTTTCCCCATTTTATCAATACAATCGTCCACCCTAGGGATAGGGTAAGCATCTGTCTGTGTGACAGCATTCACCTTTCTGTAATCTGTACAGAATCTTATGGTACCGTCCGGTTTCGGTACTACCAGGCAGGGAGAGGACCACGCAGAAGAAGATTCACGAATTATACCAGCAGCTAGCAAATGCTCAATTTCTTTTTCCACTAGCTTGCTCTTTTCCAAATTCATCCGATAAGGGGATTGTTTAATAGGCTGGGCCGAGGTAACAATGACATCATGCTTTGTTCCTTTACACCTCCTTGGAACATCTGGACATAAATCTGTATGCCGTTTAATGAGCTGTGTTAGCTGCTGTCTTTGTTTAGGCTCTAAATGACTGACCTTATCAGCAAGGTTGGCTAAAATAACAGAGTTCTCTAGTCTGGTGGGTACTATGCTTATCTTTTCAAAACGCTCAGGTCCCTCCTCCACACTCTTTTCTGCCTCATCGGTTTTCGTGACCGCACCGACCACCGCGGGGGTCGATTCATGATAACCTTTCAGCATGTTTACGTGAACCAACCGTCTCGGCTTTCGTCTATCAGGTGTTTCGATCACATAATTCAGCGAGTCTATTTTCTTAATCACTTTGTACGGTCCTTGAAACCTTGCCTGTAGGAGGTTGGTAAGGACAGGGAACAGGACCAAAACCTTGTCTCCCGCGTGAAATTCTTTCTCTCGGGCTCGTTTATCATACCATTGTTTCATTTTAGTCTGGGAGTCTTTAAGGTTTTGCTTTGCCAGGTCGCATACCTTATGGAGTCTTACCCGGAATTTCAAAACGTAGTCAATCACACTGACTTGAACGTTCGGACTAGACCACTTCTCTTTAAGTAAGGTTAAAGGTCCTCTGGGCTTGTGACCAAAAACGAGCTCAAATGGACTGAACCCCAGAGATTCCTGAACCGTGTCCCTCACTGCAAATAACAGAAATGGTAATGCATCATCCCAGTCTCGAGTGTTTTCCTGACAGGAAGTTTTGATCATTGTCTTTAAAGTCGTGTGGAATCTTTCCAACGCTCCTTGAGATTCCAGATGGTATGCAGAGGCTAAAATTTGTTTCACTCCCATCTGTGTCAAAATTTGCTGAAATGCATGGGATGTAAATGTACTCCCCTGACCTGACTGTATTTCTTTAGGTAACCCTACAGTGGTGAAGAATTTAATGAGTGCCTTTACCACCGCAGGGGTCCTAATGTTTCCCAGGGGCACAGCCTCTGGAAATCGAGTAGCAGCACACATCATGGTCATGACGTACTGCCGCCCACTCGCAGTTCCAGGCAAAGGACCCACAAAATCCACAATGATTCCGGAAAAGGACTCCTCAAAAGCGGGTATCGGTCTGAGAGGTGCCTTAGGGATAAGCTGGTTTGGCTTTCCTACCACTTGACATGTATGGCACCTTTTACAATAGTCAGCAATATCCTTCTCAGTGAGCTTCTCAATTTGGACCTTCAGAGGATCCCAGGTACTGACATTTAATTGACACTGCCTCCCGTTGTTTCTCCCATCGAGCTCTGAGGGCGACACTGTCCGCCATGAGAAGGTACCTGGCGTCCCTGTCACAATCCCTTCCACGCCTCCGGGACACCTTCTTCTCCGTTTGCAATGGACCTGTCCGTTATTTCATCCTCCATCAGATCCATGCAAGCAATCGCCGTTTCTTTGAGTTTATCACGTCCTGCAAGGATCGCAAGATCTTCCACCTGCAGACCCCAGAGCATGGACTTCGTATCGCGGCCCCGGGCCCGGCCGTCGATCTCGGCTGCCCCAGCAACCCAGGGCATATTGAAAACCCGGACTCCAGCACCATCGACGCGGGTTCCAACGACCATGGACAGCTTCAAAGCGATTACGCAACCACCGACTGCGACTCCAGCCTTGAACTCCAGGCCGGGTCTTCACATGCTGCGATTGTGACTCCCGTCTCCCCTTCCCCCACCACCACTCGGCAATCCCCTCTCCCTCAGATCCCATCGTCAGCTCCTGGGCCCTCAGAGGCTCTATCTTCCTCTCACCCCAACCCATTCCCTCTCCACTGACACTACAAGCCTTCCTCCCCCCTCTGATCCCATCTGTCATCCGTGCCGGGTCTTCACCATTCCCTCCGACCTTCAACTCTCTGAGGCAGGGCGCTCTGTCCTCATCAAGGGCCTCACCCTTGTCCCCCTTCGTCCACACCTCAGTGAGTTCTGCGTACGCCTTGACGCTGAACTCTTCTTCCGCCGGCTCCGTCTCCGAGCTTACTTCTTGGACAAGGACTCTCTTATCCCCACCGATGACCCCTTCTCCCGTCTTCAACCCTCCTCCTCTTCATGGACACCCCGCTCTGGTCTTCTGCCTGCTCTGGATCTCTTTATTGCTAATTGCCGACGATACATCAACCGTCTTGACTTCACCATACCCTGTTCCAATTCCAACCTCACTCCTTCCGAACGCTCTGCTCTCCGCTCCCTCCGCACCAATCCCAACCTCACTATAAAACCTGCTGATAAGGGGGAAGCTGTTGTTGTCTGGCGTACTGACCTCGACCTGGCCGAGGCACAGCGACAACTCTCTGATACCTCCTTTTATTTACCCCTTGACCATGATCCCACTAAGGAGCACCAGGCCATTGTCTCCAATATCATCACCAACCTTATTAGCTCTGGGGATCTCCCAACGACTGCCACAATCCTCATAGTTCCCACACCCCGCACTTCCCGTTTCTACCTCCTACCCAAGATCCACAAACCTGCCTGTCCAGGTAGACCCATTGTCTCAGCTTGCTCCTGCCCCACTGAACTCATTTCGGCATACCTTGACACTGTCTTATCCCCCCTTGTTCAATCTCTTCCCACCTATGTATGTGATACTTCTCATGCTTTGAATTATTTCAATGATTTTAAGTTCCCTGGCCCCCTCCGTCTTATTTTCACCATGGACATCCAGTCCCTATATACCTCCATCCCCCACCAAGATGGTCTCAAAGCTCTTCGGTTTTTTTTGGATTCCAGACCTAACCAAATCCCCTCTACCACCACTCTCCTCCGTCTAGCGGAATTAGTTCTTACTCTCAATAATTTCTCCTTTGGCTCCTCCCACTTCCTCCAAACCAAGGGTGTAGCTATGGGCACCCGTATGGGTCCCAGTTATGCCTGTCCTTTTTGTTGGCTTTGTGGAACAGTCCATGTTCCAAGTCTATACCGGTATCCATCCCCCTCTTTTCCTTCGCTACATTAACGACTGCATTGGCACTGCCTCTTGCACGCATGCTGAGCTCGTCAACTTAATTAACTTTGCCTCCAACTTTCACCTTGCCCTCAAATTTACCTGGTCCATTTCCGACACCTCCCTCCCCTTTCTTGATCTTTCTGTCTCCATCTCTGGAGATGGCCTATCTACTGATATCTACTATAAACCTACAGACTCTCACAGCTACCTGGACTATTCCTCTTCCCACCCTGTCTCTTGCAAAAAGGCTATCCCCTTCTCACAATTCCTCCGGCTCCACCGCATCTGCTCTCAGGATGAGGCATTTCATTCCAGGACGAAGGAGATGTCTTCCTTTTTTAAGCAAAGGGGCTTCGTCAAACATCAATTCTGCTCTCAAATGCATTTCTCCCATTTCCCGCGCATCTGCCCTCACCCCATCCACCTGCCACCCCACTCGGGATAGGGTTCCCCTTGTCCTTACCTACCACCCCACCAGCCTCCAAGTCCAACGTATAATTCTCCATAACTTCCGCCACCTCCAACGGGATTCCACTACCAAACACATTTTTCGCTCCCCCCCCCCTTCTGCTTTTTACAGGGATCACTCCCTACGCGACTCCCTTGTCCACTCGTCTCCCCCATCCCTTCCCACTGATCTCCCTCCTGGCACTTATCCTTGTAAACGGAACAAATGCTACACCTGCCCTTACACTTCCTCCCTCACCACCATTCAGGGCCCCAGACAGTCCTTCCAGGTGAGGCGACACTTCACCTGTGAGTTGGCTGGTGTGGTATACTGCGTCCGGTGCTCCCGGTGTGGCCTTTTATATATTGGTGAGACCCGACGCAGACTGGGAGACAGTTTCGCGGAACACCTACGCTCGGTCCGCCAGAAAGAGCAGGATCTCCCAGTGGCCACACATTTTAAATCCACATCCCATTCCCATTCTGATATGTCTATCCATGGTCTCCTCTATTGTCAAAATGAATCCAAACTCAGGTTGGAGGAACAACACCTTATATACCGGCTGGGTAGCCTCCAACCTGATGGCATGAACATTGACTTCTCTAACTTCCGTTAATGCCCCTCCTCCCCTTCTTACCCCATCCCAGACATATTTAGTTGTTTGCCTGTTCTCCATCTTCCTCTGGTGCTCCCCCACCCCCCTTTCTTTCTCCTGAGGCCTCCCGTCCCATGATCCTTTCCCTTCTCTAGCTCTGTATCACTTTCGCCAATCACCTTTCCAGCTCTTAGCTTCTTCCCCTCCCCCCCGGTCTACTCCTGTCATTTCACATTTCCCCCTCCCCCCTCTACTTTCAAATCTCTTACTATCTTTCCTTTCGGTTAGTCCTGACGAAGGGTCTCGGCCCAAAACGTCGACATCGCTTCTCCCTATAGATGCTGCCTAGCCTGCTGTGTTCTACCAGCATTTTGTGTGTGTTGTTGTTTGAATTTCCAGCATCTGCAGATTTCCTCGTGTTTGCTCAGCAATATCCTTCCTCATATTTGGCCAATAAAAATCTTTCATAACCCTATCCACTGTCTTCTTTACTCCCAAATGTCCACCTAGAGGTCCCTTGTGAGCTAAGTTCAAAATTTCATCCCGATACACCTTCGGGACTACCACCTGATGTACCACCGCCCAGTCCTCATCGACTGGCACCATGGTCGGCCTCCACTTCCTCATCAACACTCCCTCCTTCAGGTAGTAGCCCTCTGGTTCTTTTTCCATTTCTGTCTCAGAAAGAACTGTTTCTCTTAATGCCACAAGCTCCTCATCATGTCCCTGTCCTTTTATAAATTCTCTCCTTTCTAAGGGTAAGTCTACCTCCTCTCCTTTACCCTCTTTCACCTCCCTATTCTCCGTTTTACCATCCCCTAACCCCTCTTGGTACAGGGTTGGTAAAAATGTCTCAGCCAAATCAACACTGGACTCATTTAAACTGTCTTCTTCCTCAGCTGTCTTTCTCGACATGCTGCAAGTGATTGCGCATGCGGGATAAATCTTAGAATCTATGGGCGGGTCCTCAGCAATCACAGGCTTGCTTGTCAGCTTCACTGCTGAACCCATGTCACCACCTGCTAAATCATTACCAAGAAGGACGTCCACACTGCCTCTCGGTAATTCTGATCGCACCCCTATTTCGACTGGTCCAGTCACCAGGTCACATTTTAAAATGATCCTGTGCAAAGGTACAGCTTCTGTCCCTTTTCCTATGCCTCTTAATACCACCTCTCCAGTTTCAGGACCAAAATCTAGCACCTTACTTAGGATCAATGACTGATCAGCCCCAGTATCTCTCCAGATTCTCACTGGAACTGGGGTTTTTCCTTCTTTCACAGACACCGTCCCTTCCGAAATAAATTTCTCACGCCCCTCTCGTACTCTATCTACCTTTGCCTCCCTCATCGATCTGCTGACTGACTCAATGCAACCTGTAGGGATTGCTGTTTTCCCTTTCCCTGTCTCCTTCTTCGGAGCAAAGCACTTAGATGCAATATGACCAACTTTTCCACAATTATAACAGGTCAAGCTAGGAACCTTCTTGCCAGCCTGCTTTTCATCCTCCTTACCTTTACCACTAGCTCCCAGCTTATTCTCTACCTTAGCCGGCGGGATTTCTCTACCGTCCCTACGGTCTTTCTGGTAATTCTTATTTGAGGAAAACTTTGCCTTGTGGGTTAGGGCGTACTCGTCTGCTAATTTGGCAGTCGCAGACAGAGTCTCCGTCTCCTTCTCATCCAAGTACGTCTTCATTGTTTCAGGGATACAACTTTTAAATAGCTCCATCAACATTAACTGCACCAGTTTATCATAATCTCCAACAACCCCTTTTGAGGTGCACCGACGCTCATAACACATCTCTATCTCAGGGGCAAACTCTAAATACATGTGGTTCCAGGGCTTCTTCAAATTCCGGAACTTCTGCCGGTATGCCTCTGGCATCAACTCATAACTCCTCAATACAGCCCTTTTTACTTCCTCATGATCCTTAGACTCATCCATGGACAATGCCGAATACGCTTGCTGAGCCTTCCCCCTAAGTACGCTCTGTACCAGAACAGCCCATTTGCTCTCAGGCCAGTTCTGATTCACAGCCACTTTCTCAAAATGGAGGAAGAACATATCGACATCCATCTCCTCGAATGGAGGTACCATCTGGATCTCCCGACTAATCTTGAACCCCTCATTTGGGTCTGCCGCCCGGTCTCTTCCTTGCTGTACCTTTAACCTCTCTATTTCCAGCGCATGCTGCCTCTCTTTCTCCCTTCCCTCCATCTGCCTTTCAGCTTCTTCCTTCTCCCTTTCAGCTGCCTCTTTCCTCCTTTCAGCATTCCTTTCTTCCTCCTCTTTCCTCCTTTCAGCTTTCCTTTCTTCCTCCTCTCTTTCCAGCTGCCTCATCTGAAGTTCATGCTTCTTCTGTTGCTTTCTCAGCCAACTTTAATTTTTCTATTTCTAACTGAACCTCCCCCTCAGCTGGTTTCCTCTCAGGGAACAGGTCCAATTCATCTGGAGTGAACACACCCTTGGATACATAATGCATAGCTATTTCTCTCTGTATATCCACCTTTCTCATCGACGATTTCACCTCTGGGAGATCTAATCGTTTCACAACATTCACCAATTCAGCATTCCTGGCAACCTCTAATGCCCCCGCAGTCGGGACTTTGAAAAATTTGACAATGTCCATCTCTGCTGGTTTCCCGTCTGGTTAATCTCACAACCAGATCAGATAAGGGACTTTTATCCCGATTCACTGGCCCCTAATTTGGTAATCAAATCTCGAGACAAGGCCCCAATTTGTTACGTACCCTGTAACTGGGTGTTTAACCAGCAGAGAAAGAAGAATCCTTTGGAGTCTGGTGGTACCAAACTAAAGGTGTTTATTAATAAAAATAAACAAAACCATATCAATAATGCAAATATACATATAAAACCAGTTAGCAGTAATAAACCTAAAAGTGTAGGAATAATAATAATCAATAATAAACAAGCTCTATCGATGTCTAGGGGTAAATAAATTGTCATAGAAAAGTATAAAGTTCAGTTCAGTTCATGAGTGCTGATGTAGATATAGTTGTTGTATTGTAATTGTGAGAGAGAGAGAGAGAGCGGGCGAGATGTAACAGCTACAGTCAGGCAAACCTTTCTTTGCTTTCTTAATCCGTCGTATTGGTGTGGTCATTCAGTTATGACCTCTCCGTCCTTCTGCTAGACCGTTCTTCTGTGGTGGACTCATCACTCTGGCATGAGTGGACACACACACAAGTCCCCACCGGCCCTGCATTAACACTGATAGCCTTAATGACCAACCTCCTGGTTCGGTCTTTGAAGCCCCCACCTTTCTTGTGGGTTCCAACACTCAATCAGTGTCCACTGGCGTGTCTGGAGGGTGTCTCTCCAGATCTGTCTTTTATCCCTACTCATGGGGACTCAGCTATCCATCAATCCTGAGTGACTGTGTCCATCAAATAAGGCCACTCCTTCAGTCCACTGAGGAATGTTTATGAGCAAACTATTGTCCTTGCAGCGAAACAGTAAATAATTCAAAAAGGAGTCACAATATGGTTAATCAGCAATTTCCCCCTCTCTCTTATCTGTTGCTGATGTTCTTGCTTGTTTTCCATCTCTCTTTCTCATGGTCAGCATAGCAACAGTAATAGTTCGTGTTTCTCAGGAGGGGAATGGTTAACTCTGTACCCCATTGTCCATCAGGTCTATTCATCACTCATAACAAAGTTAACCTTTAGGGTGTTCTGCACAAGGGCTCTGAAGTCACTTTGCATCTCAGATTTTTGGATTTTCTCGCCGTCTAGAAAATAATCTGCACATTTATTTCTATGACCAAAGTGCATGACCGTGCATTTTCCAACATTGTATTTCATTGCCACTTTCTTGCCCACTCTCCTAATCTGCTTAAGTCCTTCTGCAGCCTACTTGTTTTCTCAACGCTACCTGCCCCTCCACCAATCTGGAAACTTGGCAACAAAGCTTACTATTCCATCATCTAAATCATTGATATACTGTACAGCATAAAAAGCAGTCCCAACAATGACTTCTGTGGAACACCAATAGTCACTGACAGCCAACCAGATAAAGGTCGTTTTATTCCCAATCACTGCCTCCTACCAATCGGTCAATGCTCCCAACATGTTAGTAAACTTTCCTTTAATACCATGGGCTTTTAACCTGGCAAGCAGCATAATATGTGGCATGTTGTCAAAGGCCTTCTGAAAGCCCAAATATACAATATCCACTGCATCCCATTTATCCATCCTACTTGTAATATCCTCAAAGAACTCCAACAGCTTTGTCAGGCAAGACTTTCCCTCAAGGAAACCATGCTGACTTTGCCCTATCTTGTCCAAGTCCTCCACAACCTCATCCTTATCAATTGACTCCAACATCTAGATGATGGATGCAACAAGAATGTGAAGAAGAACAAGCCAGTGGGACTGTCATATGTTGAAAGATTGGAGCGACTGGGCTTGTATAAACTGGAATTTAGAAAGATGAGAAGGGATCTGATTGAAACATATAAGATTATTAAGGGATTGGACACTGGAGGCAGGAAGCATGTTCCCGCTGATGGGTGAGGCCAGAACTAGAGGTCACAGTTTAAGAATAAGGGGTAGACCATTTAGAACAGGGATGTGGAAAAACTTTTTCACCCAGAGAGTGGTGGATATGTGGAATGCTCTGCCCCAGAAGGCAGTGGAGGCCAAGTCTCTGGATGCATTCAAGAGAGAGTTAGATGGAGCTCATAGATAGCGGGGTCAAGGGATATGGGGAGAGGGCAGGAACGGGGTACTGATTGTGTATGATCAGCCATGATCACAGTGAATGGTGGTGCTGGCTAGAAGGGCCGAGTGGCCTACTCCTGCACCTACTGTCTATTGTCTATTAGGTACAAATGCGGACAGAGCAAAGATTTAAACTGTAACACTGAAACAAAATTCAAAAGGGCGAAGAATGCTGGACTGAAGGTGCTGTATTTCAATACACATAGCATTGGGAATAAGGGGGATGAACTCATGGTACAATTAGAGATTGGTCAGATGATGTTGCATGCATCACTGAGTCGTGGGTGAAAGAAGGCCATAGTTGGGAGCTTAACATCAAAGGATATACTTTGCATTGAGAGGTCAGGCAGGAAGGCATAGGTGGTGGTGTGGTTCTGTTGGTAAGAGATTGAATTACGTCTTTAGGTGACAAAAGGCTCAGGGAAGGCTGAATCTTTGTGGGTGGATTTAAGAAACAGCAAAGGTGAAAATCCCGTTATGAGAATCATCTGTACACCTCCAAAGAGTACACAAGATATGGGATTGAGATTGCAAAGAGAGCTGGAAAGAGCATGTAATAAGGGTAATTGTAATTTGTAAAGGGGAACTTCAACACAAAATAGGATTAGGTCAAGAAGTTTGGTGTCGGACCGCAAGAGAGGGGATTTGTTGAATGCCTACTAGATGGCTTTTTAAAGCAGCTTGTGCGTGAGCCTACTTTGGGAAAGGCTATCTTAGATTGGGTATTGTGTAATAACCCAGATATTATCAGCGAGCTTAATGTAAAGGAAGACTTAAGAGGCAGTGATCATAATATGATTGAATTCGTACTGTAATTTGAGAAGTAGAAGTATAAAGTCACATGTATCAGCATCACAATGGAACAAAGGGAATTACAGGCATGGGAGACGAGCTTGCCCAGGAGGATTGGAGGAGGATGCTGGCAGGGTTGCCAGCAGAGCAGAGATCACTCAAGTTTCTGGGAATAGTTCACAAGGCAGAGGATAGATATGTCCCACAGTAGTTCTCAAATGGCAGGGATAGGCAACCGTGGCTGAGAAGGGAATCTAAGGACTGCATAAAAGCCATCAAAAGGGCATATAAGGTAGCAAAAGTGAGTTGGAAGTTGGATGATTGGGAAGCTTTTCAAATCCAACAAAAGGCAATGGAAAAGCCATAAGAAGGGAAAAGATTAAAAGTGAGGGCAAACTAGCCAATAATATAAAGCAGGATGCCGAAAGTTTTTTCAGTTATATAAAGAGTAAAAGGGAGGTGAGAGTTGATATTAGACCAGTGGAAAATGATGCAGGTGAGGTAGAAATAGCAGATGAATTTAACGGTACTTTGTAACTGTCATCACTGTGGAAGACACTAGCAGTATGCCAGTGCTTTTGTGAAAGTCAGAGAGCAGGAGAGAGTACCATTGTGATTACCACAGAAAAATTGCTAGGCAAACTTAAAGGTCTTAATGTGGATAAGTCACTTGGACCAGATGGACAACATTTCAGAGTCCTGAGAGAGGTTCCTGAAGAGATAATGGATGCATTGGACATGATTTTTCAAGAATCACATGATTTTTAAAGATTCTGGCATGGTCATGAAGAACTGGAAGATTGAAAATGTCACTCCACTTTTTAAGAAGGGTGGAAAGCAAACGAAAAGAAATTATAGACCAATTAGCCTAATCTCAGTGGTTGGGATAGCGTTGAAGTCTATTATTAAGGATGAGGTTTCGGGGTACTTAGAGACATTAATAATGAGTCGCACTCAGCATGGTTTCTGTAAAGGGAAATCTTGCCTGACAAATCTGTTAGAGTTCTTTGAGGAAGCAACAAGCAGGGTGGGACAAAGGAGAGGCTGTGGATGTCGTTTACTTTGATTTTCAGAAGACGTTTTATAAGGTGCCACACATAAACCGCCATGAAAGTGGCAGAAGGAATACAGCGCTGGGAAATGTATGAGAATTCATTTTGGTAAAAGGAACAATAGCATGGACTATTTTCTAAATGGGGGAAGATTCAAACATCTGAGGTGCAAAGGGACTTTGGAGTCCTCGTGCCAAACTCCCAGAAGGTTAATTTACAGGATGAGTATGTGGTAGAGAAGGCAAATGCAATGTCACCATTTATTTCAAAGGGAATAGAATATAAAAACAAGGATATAATGCTGAGGATTTATAAAACTCTAGTCAGGCCACACTTGGAGTATTGTCAACAGTTTTGGGCCCCATATCTCATAACGAATGTGTTGTCATTGCAGAGAGTCCAGAGGAGGTTCAGGAGGATGAGTTTGGGAATAAAGGGGTTAACATTTGAGGAGCATTTGGCAGCTTTGTGCCGGTATTCACTAGAATTTAGAAGAATGCATGGGGGATCTCATTGTAATCTACCGAGTGTTGAAAGGACAAGATAGGGTGGATGTGGAGAGAATATCTCCTATGGTAAGGGCATCCAGAACTAGAGGACACAGCCTCAAATTTGAGGGGTGACCTTTTAGAACAGAGGTAAAGAGAATTGTTTTTTAAACCAGAGAGTAGTGAATCTGGTGAATGCTCTACCACAGACTGTGGTGGAGGCCAAGTCTGTGGGTATATTTAAGGTGGAAGTCAATAATTTCCTATTCAGTCAGGGCATCAGAGGAAATGGTGAGAAGACAGGTGTATGGGGTTGAATCAAATACTGGAACAGCCATGGTGGAATGGTGGAGCAAACTCGATGGGCTGAGTAGCCTAATTCTGCTCTTTATGTTTTGTGGTCTTATAAATTTATAAATTTATCTGATCTTCACTTCAATTATGGTAGCACCCTATGTATTAATGAATCTGTCCACAGGATGGCGCGCAAGAACAATTTTTAGAAAGGCATTGAATTAACGTGCGCTATTTGGCGCCACGAAGGAAAACATGTAATTTTTGCTTTAAAAGGTTAGGTTACAGTTAAGCACTGATCCAGAAGAATAGATGACATAGGGAGGCTTTGTTCATTGGAGGGGTAAGATGTAAATTAATCTATTTCCTTAAGGATAGGCGGAAATTTCAAGACACAGAAAGAAGTCTATCTTTTCCTTTGCAACACACACAAAATTCTGGTGGAACGCAGCAGGCCAGGCAGCATCTATAGGAAGAAGAACAGTCGACGTTTCGGGCCGAGACCCTTCGTCGGGACTAACTGAAAGAAAAGATAGTAAGAGATTTGAAAGTAGGAGGGGGAGGGGGAATTCCGAAATGTTAGGAGAAGACCGGAGGGGGAGGGATGAAGTTAAGAGCTGGAAAGGTAATTGGCAGAAGGGATACAGAGCTGGAGAAGGGAAAGGATCATGGGACTGGAGACCTACGGAGAAAGAAAGGGGGGAGGCAGCTTCAGAGGGAGATGGAGAACAGGCAAAGAGTGATGGGCAGAGAGAGAGAGAGAAAAAAAAGGGAGGGGGAAATAAATAAATCAGGGATGGGGTAAGAAGGGGAGGAGTGGCATTAACGGAAGTTAGAGAAATCAATGTTCATGCCACCAGGTTGAATGCTACCCAGACGGAATATAAGGTGTTCATCCATGAGTGTGGCTTCATCTTGAAAGTAGAGGAGGCCATGAATAGACGTGGAATTAAAATGTGTGGCCACTGGGAGATCCTGCTTTCTCTGGCAAACAGAGCGTGAGTGTTCAGCGAAACGGTCTCCCAGTCTGCATCATTTTTCAGCGAAACGGTCTCCCAGTTTGTGTGTGCTTCTTCCATCGGGAATGAACTTCAGGTTAATCCCATTTCTCTCCATGATCATGCAGGCTACTTTTCCCACAAGTTCATTAGGGTCTCCATACATTCAGAAGCTGGAAAATATAAATAAACATACAACATGCAAGAAAATTTCAAAGTTCATGCAATATCTATGGAAAGAAAAAGTAGAATTGCTGTTTCTTCCAGCATTTTCTGCTTTGATTACACTTGTGATCAACCTGTTGTAGACTCCCATCACTCAATGAGTCAACTAATTTGCTTTCTCAAATCTCCTCAGGTACATCTACCAACTAACATCACCGGATGTCCTCTAATTACCGATCGCTGTAATGAAGGAAGTAGATATTTTATGCTTGCTCTGTTCATGTCCGTCTTCATTTTAGTCACCTAAATTGAATCAGTCCTCAAGTTCTTTGCTCTAGGGATCCTATTCACTCTGAGAACATGCAAACTACACATGGATATCATTCGAGTTTAGATCTGAACCCAGGTTACTGGAGCTGTGAGGTATTAGGATTTAATCTGCTGTACTAATTCCCTAAATCAACATTCAATAAAAAACAAAGAAAACTATTGAGTTCAAAGTAAAACCAAACTGATGACATAGGGATGTGTTGACTGATAATGAAATAACTCTTTCAATCTCTTTTGATTTTCCCATGGCCACCCATGTGCATCAAGTCAAGTCAAGTCAAGTCACTTTTATTGTCATTTTGATCATAACTGCTGGTACAGTACAGAGTAAAAATGAGACAACGTTTTTACAGGACCATGGTGTTACATGGCACAGTACAAAAACTAGACTGAACTACATAAAAAACAACACAGAGAAAAAAAAACTACACTAGACTTCAGACCTACCCAGGACTGCATACAGTGCAGGCATTACAATAAATAACAAACAGGACAACAGGGCAGTAATGTGTCAGTCCAGACTCTGGGTATTGAGGAGTCTGATGGCTTGGGGGAAGAAACTGTTACATAGTCTGGTCGTGGGAGCCCGAATGCTTCGGTGCCTTTTCCCAGACGGCAGGAGGGAGAAGAGTTTGTATGAGGGGTGTGTGGGGTCCTTCAAAATGCTGTTTGCTTTGTGGATGCAGCGTGTAGTGTAAATGTCCGTAATGGTGGGAAGAGAGACCCCGATGATCTTCTCAGCTGACCTCACTATCCGCTGCAGGGTCTTGCGATCTGAGATGGTGCAATTTCCGAACCAGGCAGTGATGCAGCTGCTCAGGATGCTCTCAATACAACCACTGTAGAATGTGATGAGGATGAGGGGTGGGAGACGGACTTTCCTCAGCCTTCGCAGAAAGTAGAGATACTGCTGGGCTTTCTTTGCTATGGAGCTAGTTTTGAGGGACCTGGTGAGATTCTCCGCCAGGTAAACACTAAGAAATTTGGTGCTCTTAACGATCTGTAGCAAGGAGCCATCGATGTTCAGCGGGAAATTGTTGCTCTGTGCCCTCCTGAAGTCAACAACCATTTCTTTTGTTTTGTTCACATTCACAGACAGGTTGTTGGCTCTGCACCAGTCCATTAGCCGCTGCACCTCCTCTCTGTAAGCTGACTCGTTGTTCTTGCTGATGAGACCCACCACAGTCGTGTCATCAGCGAACTTGATGATGTGGTTCGAGCTGTGTGCTGCAGCACAGTCGTGAGTCAGCAGAGTGAACAATCTATTGAAGATTGTGTGGGTTTTGGATGACATGCTCAATCTGTGCAAACTTCTAAGGTGTAGGAAAGGAATGAAAGGATTTCTTATTGTAGTGTAGCAGTAGTCTAGTACGTTGGATCCTCTGGTGCAGCAGGTTACATGCTGATGATAATTGGGCAAGGATTTCTTCATACAGGCCTGTTTGAAATCACCAACTATAACTTGAAATCCACTGGGATGGGCTGTTCCTTTCCTGAAGACAGCAACATGCAGTTTCACGAGTGCTTGCGTATAATCAGCCGCTGGTGGTATGTAAACTGCAGAATTCTGGAGACAAATAGAACAGTCGACATTTGTTTGTTAAGTGTTCTAAGTCAGGGGAACAAGAGGACAACATAACCCAAATGTCGGAACAGAAAGTGAAATGACTAAAAAGCACACGCTGCCAACTTTTTGCTTAATGAGTGTTCGCAGTTCAAACCATTCTGAAAATTGAGAAACCCTGTCATATGTCCGTGCTCTGCACTTGATGTGTTTGCTGTTAACAAAGTCTATATACAACAAACAAATAATACAACTGTTGCATGGACCTCTCATACGAATCTTGCCCTCAGAATCTACTGCATCCCATTGTCTGCCTGCACTGCATTTTTCCTGCAACTGTAACAGGTAACACTTTATTTTGCATTCTGGTAATGATTTTTCCTTGTACTACCTTGCTGTACCAATGTGGAGACAGTAATTAAATCAACTTTTCAACTTGGAAGAGCACTGACTCTTCAGCTGAAGAACGATGAGAAGGCTGCAATCATCTTTGAAGATGATTGACCTCACACCTGAGGTTTGATAGGGACTTGATATCAATGCTGAGTATGTCTGAACATTGTACATCACCATAGCATCCTGTCTGTATATTAACCCCTCATTGAATCCACCCTGTTCCTGAGATAGATTATAATCAGGAATACTCTGAGTGGCCACATTTCTGTATGTTTGTGGTCTTCTTTTGCTGAGCCCATTTTCTCCAAGGTTTTACATATTGTGCATTCGAGATGCTCTTCTGCACACCACAGCTGTAATGTATGGTTATTTGAATTCCTGTCACCCTCCTGCCAGCTTGTACCGGTGGGGTCATTCTCCTCTGACCTCCCTCATCAAATAAGGCACTATTGCCCACAAAACTGCTGTTGACTGCATGCTCATTCCTCACACCATATTTTGCAAACTCTGAACACTGCAGTGTGTGAAAATCAGTAGTTTTTGAGATACTCAAAGCACCCCATCTGGCACCAACAATCATTCCACAGTCATCTCTTCAATCATATTTTCTGACATTCAGTTGGAGCAACAGATGAACCTCTTAACCATGTCTTTATTCTAGTATGCAGTGCTTTGCTGCTATATTATTTGCTGATTAGATATTTGCATGAATGAGTAGGTGTATGAGTGTACCTAATAAAGTGGCCACTGAGTGCATGTCTGGCTATTTTTTGATGAATCTGTGGAACAATCCTCCAGATTTAGGCACCATCTCCAAGACATGCAGATAAGGACTTTGTATCAGGATAGGAATGACATTGCCAGACCCAAATATAGTGCCGAGGTTAGAGAGAGCAAGAGACAGCTCAGGAACTGGGGATACAGTAGCTGGAAAGAGAATGAGGGAACAGGGACCCTGCATGTCAAAGGGGGCACCAGAGCTGTGTCCCTGGTCAGTGGAAGAGAGTGTGGCAAACATGGCCAGATGCTGAAGCATTGGGATCGCTGAATGATTGGATACTGGCTTCCAGAGTTTCACAAAATAATTGCGAATTGGTCTATTGTCATGATGTGCATTGAGATGCTGTGGAAGTCTTCTGAACAGTTCATTCTATTTTGTACTTCAAGGTAATACGAAAGGAAAAACAATAACAGAAACAAGAGTAATAGAATGAGTTGGCAGATAATTGCGTGGCTGAAGAATTGGAGCTGGGGGCAGGGATTCAGATTTCTGGGTAATTGGGACCTCTTCTGGGGCAGTTGGGATCTGTACAAAATGGACAGGTTGCAAATGAATCCGAAAGGGACCAGTATTCTTGCAGGCAGATTTATTAGAGCTGTTGGGAGTGGTTTAAACTAATATGGTAGGGGATGGAAACCAAGATGATAGAGCTGAGGATGAGTCAGCAGGTCTACAAGTAGATGATGGGTGCAACATCAATGTAAGGAAGGACAAGCCAATGATTAGGTACAAATGAGGAGAGAGTAAAGAGTTAATTTGTACCAGAGAGGCGAAACTCAAAAGGATGAAGAATGCATAACTGAAAATGCTGAATGCGTAGCATTTCAAATAAGGTGGCACAATTAGACATTGGTTGTTATGACATTGTGGGCCTCACTGAGTCATGGCTGAAAGAGGGCCATAGTTGGGAGTTATACGCCAGTTAGGCTAAACACAGTCATTGGCAAAGTCTTGGAGGAAGTCTATTATTAAGGATGATGTTCTGTGGTACTTGGAAATTAATGATAAATTAAGTCAATGTCAGCATGGTTTCTGTACAAGGAAATCTTGTCTGACAAATCCTTTAGAGTTCTTTTTGGAAGTAACGAGCAGAGTGGACAAAGGAGAGGTAGAGGATGTCATTGACTTGGATTTTCGGAAAGCATCTGATAAGGTGCCACACATGAGGCTGCTGAACAAGATAAAATCCTATGGTGTACAGGAAAGATGCTGGCATGGATAGCGGAATGGTTGACAGGCAGCAGGCAGCCAGTAGGAATAAAAGGGGCCTTTTCTGGTTGGCACCCAATGACTAGTGGTGTTCCTCAGGGGTCAGTATTGGGACCGCTATTTTTAAACAATGTCAATTATTTAGAGAACGGAATTGATAACTTTGTGGCAAAGTTTGCAGATGACATGAAGGTGTGTGGCAGGTTAAGTAGCTCTGAGGAAGCAATTTACAGCAGGACTTAGACAAATGGGAAGAATGTGCAATAAAGTGGCATATGGAGTACAGTGTTGGGAAATGTATGAGAATGTATTTTGGTAAAAGGAACAATAGTGTGGACTATTATCTAAATGGTGGGGGAGGTTCAATCATCAGAGGTGCAGAGGGACTTAGGTGTCCTCATGCAAGACTCTCAGAAGGTTAATTCACAGGTTGAGTCTGTAGTAAAGAAGGCAAATGCAATTTACTGCAAGGGGAATAGAATATAAAAGCAATGATATAATGCTGAGGCTTTATAAGACACTAATCAGGCCGCACTTGGAATAACGTCACCAGTTTTGGACTCCATGCTACAGAAAGGATGTGTTGTCATTGGAAAGAGTCCAAAAGAGGTTCACAGGGATGATTCCGGGAATGAACGGGTTAACTTATGCGGAACGTTTGGTACCCTTGGGCCTGTACTCATTGGAATTTAGAAGAATGCGTGGGGATCCTACTGAAACCTACTGAGTGCTGAAAGGACTAGATAAGGTGGATGTGGAGAGGGTGCTTCCAATGGTGGGGGCATCCAGAACTAGAGGTCACAGCCTCAAAACTGAGAGGTGACCCTTTAGAACAGAGGTAAGGAGTATTTCTTTTTAGCCAGAGAGTAGTGAATCTGTGGAATGCTCTGCCAAAGACTGCAGAGGCCAGGTCTGTGTGTATATTTAAGGTGGAAGCTGATCATTTCTTGATCGGTCAGGGCGTCAAAGGATATGGCGAGAAGGCAGGTGTATGGGATTGAGTGGGATCCAGGATCAGCCATGATGGAATGCCAGAGAAAACTTGATGGACTGAATGGCCTAATCCTGCTCCTATGTCTTATGGTAATACAGAAAATAATGCTAGTGAAGTAAATGTAATGTAATGTGAAGTACAAGTAGAATCAGAAATGTTCTGAAGTTTGTTTCATGGCGGCAATACAAATACAAGACATAACGATTATAAATTACAATACAAAGAAATAAGAACCAAGTCAGCCAAGAAATAAATTAATTAAATAAATATAGATACATAAATAGATACGTCTGTAAATACATCCTGAAGAAGAGAAATAGCAAGATAGTTTTCATGGATTCATGAACCATTCAGGAGTCTGATTGCAGAAACAAGAAGCAGTTTCTAAAATGTTGATTATGGGTTCTCATGCTCTTGTACCTCAACCTTATGGCAGTAATGAGAAGAGGACATGGTCTAGGTGGTGAAGGGCCTTCATGATGAATGTTGGGTAGAATATTGTTCAGAAGGAGGAGAGGGCAAGTATAGAACAATTGAGGTGCATACCCTTGGAGAATACTACTTCCAACTCGACACAACCACCCCCCCCCCCCCAACGCCTTGGGAAAGGCAGCTAGGAGAATGCAACGCAGCGGGCAGTGAAGCAATGAGGAACTGATGAAAGAGAATGATGTGGTTAAAATTAAGATGTGGTGTGATGAAAGCAAAGAAGGTGCAGAAAGTATTCACACGACTGTTATCAGGATATGGAGGGCTTGGGTTATAAGGAAGATTCGATCGGCAGATAGAGTCTTGATAGGCTGATAACAAAGCAATTTAAGGTGTAATCTGACAGAGGTTCAGAAAATTATGAGAGTGATAAATAAGGTAGATGGGCATAGACTTTTCTCCCAATGAAGGAGAGTCTAAAACAAAACCAAGCAAAGTGAAGGAGAACCCTAAGGGATTATACAGATACATTCAGAGCAAAAGGACTGCAAGGGGCAAAATTGCTCCTCTAGAAGATCAGAATGATAATACATGTGTGGAGCCAAAAGAGATCAGGGAGATCTTATATGATTTTTTTTTTGCATCTGTATTGTCACAGGAAATGGACAGAGAGTCTATAGAAGTAAAGGAAAGCGGCATCAACTTCATGGACCCTATACAGATTACAGAGGAAGATGTCTTTGCTGTTGTGAGGAAAATTAGGGTGGATAAATCCCCAGAGGCAGACAAGGTGTTCATTCAGACCCTGCAGGAGGCAAGAGCAGAAATTGCTGGAGCCCTAGCACAGATATTTAAATTATCCTTAGATGCAGGTGAGGTCCCAGAAGGTTGGAGGACAGCTAATGTTGTTCCTCTGTTTCAGAAAGGCTATAAAAATAAAACAGGAAATTGCAGACTGTTGAACCTGACATCAGTAGGGGGAAAGTTATTGGAAGGTGCTCTAACGACCAGATGTATAAGAATTTGGACAGACATAGACTGGTTAAGGATAGCCACAGCATGGCTTTGTGCATGGTGGGTCATGTCTAACCAATCTTATTGAATTTTTCTAGAAAGTTACAAGGAAAGTGGATGAAGGCAAGGCAGTGGATGTTGTCTACATGGACATTAAAAAGACATTTCCCAAGGTCCAACATGGGAGATTGGTCAAGAACGTTCTGGACCAGCTGAAAAAAAAATGAGCTGTAAAATGGCAGATGGAGTTGAATGCAGAGAAGTGCAGGGTGTTGTACTTTGGTAGAACTGACCAGGTTAGGTATTATACTGTAAATAAAGTTAGAAGGATTCAGAGGAAATTAACTGGTTGACAGGTCTGGATGTCTTGAGTTACAAGGAAAAACTGAACAGATTACCAGTTTATTTCATGGAATGTAGAAGACTGAGGGGAGATTAAATGGAGGTATATAAAATTATGAGAGGTATAGATATGGTAAATACAAGCAGGTTTTTCCACTGAGGATGGGTGGGACTGCAACCAGAGGTAATGGGTGAAGGGTAAAATATGTAAGGTTTGAGGGGAACATGAGGAGAAATGTCTTCACACAGTGTCCTGAGAGTGTGGAACAAGCTGCCAACACAAGTGATGCATGCAAGATCAATTTCAATGTCTAAGAGAAAGTTGGAGAGGTTCATGGATGGTAGGGGTAAGGAGGGCTATGGTCCCAGTGCAAGTCTATGGGAATAGCCAGTTTAAATGGATCAGCATGGATGAGATAGTTTGAAGGATCTGTTTCTATGCTGTATTTTGCTATGACTCTCACAGGGCATAGGTTTAAAGCAAATGGGGTGGGAGATTTAACGAGGGCCTGACTGGCAAGGTTTGCTCACAGGGTGTGGTAGATAAAGTAAGAAACAGCCAGAGAAATAGCTACAGGTGGGTACAACAACAAAAGTTAAAAGCTATTTGGAAGGAACATGGAGATGGAAGGTTTAAAGGAATATGGGCCAAACACAGCTCAACTGGATTGGCTAAAATGTGCACCTTGGTCATCCTGGGAAAGTTGGGCTGAAGTGCCTGTTTCTATGTTGTATTAATCTGTGAATCTCTGAATCTAAATGCTGTCCTATCATGTATGTGGGACGATAAGGGAGTGGCGAGATGAATGTGCTTAAGCATTTCTGCCTTAATGCAGGTTCCTTCTTTGCATTGTGGCAATGAGAGGGGTCAAGGAGGGATCGGACTCTGTTGAGGAAAGTCTGGCATGGAATAGACTCAGCAGTTATTCAGACATCCATCTGTACCTCTGAGATCAGTAATTCGAGTGTTCCCTCCTTCAACACGACAGCCAACAAGTTTAATAAACTCCAAGCAATGCAACAGGTTAACTCAAGGTTTCTGAATAGGCCAGGAACCCATGAACATTATCTCACTTTTTGTTCTCTATTTGCACAACTTTTTATTTTTTATGTATTTCTTCATGTAACTTATCATGATTTTTATGTATTGTTCTGTACTGCTGCTGCAAAACAACAAATTTCATGATATACAGTAAGTAAATGATAATAAAGATGGATCTGATAAGCTGCTATTTCAGTCAAAATTCTTTTGTATTTGGTCAGCTTGCAAAATGTTAAGATAAAACAATGCATGAAAATACTGCAAGACCTTCTCGTGCTGGTGATCTGAAATAGAATCAGCAGCTCAGGCAACATCTGTGCAGAGCTAATGGCCCAGCCTAAAGATATTCTAATTAAAGCATTAACTTAGATTTCCTCTGCAGTTACTGCCTGACCTGGTGAGCCACAGTCATAGAAAACTACACCACAGAAACAGGCCTTTTAGCACATCTGGTCCAGGCCAAACTAAACTGCCTTCTCCCATCGACCTGCACCAGAAACACAGCCCTCCTTACCTCTACCATCCATGTACCTTCCAAACTTCCCTTAAAGAGTTGAAATTGAGCTCATATGTTGGTGCGTGTCCTAGTGGACAAGGCATCGGACTAGTAACCTGAACATCACTGGTTCGAGCCTCAGCTGAGGCAGCGTGTTTGTGTCCTTGAGCAAGGCACTTAACAAAACATTGCTCTGCGACGACACCAGTGCCAAGCGGCATGGGCCCTAGTGCCCTTCCCTTGGACAACATTGGTGTCGTGGAGAGGGGAAGGCTTGGAGCTTGGGCAACTGCCGGTCTCCCATACAACCCTGCCCAGGCCTGCGCCCTGGAAAGACCTTCCAAGGCGCAAATCCATGGTCTCATGAGACTAACGGATGTCTATTGATTGATTGATTGATGCACCATGGCGCTGGCAGCTCATTCCACTCTCTCAGCACCCCGAGTGAACAAGTTTCTCATTTTCCCCTTAAAGTGAAACTTTTCACCTTTCACTCTTAACCCCTAATATCAATTTGTAGTCCAACACAACCTCAGTGGGAAAAGCCTTCTTAAAATCTCTACCTCTCATAACTTTGTATACCTCAATCACATCTCCCTTCAATCTTCTACATTCTAAGGAATAAAGTCCAAACCTATTAAACTTTCCTTATCATCCAGTTCAGGCAACATCCTTGTAAATTTTCTCTGTACTCTTTTAACTTTATACCAGATCTCTTTGCTCTACAGCACTCCTCAGTGCCCTACCATTCATTGTATATCAACTACGCTGGTTGGTCCTACCAAAGTACAACACCTCACACTTGCCTGTATTAAGTTCCATCTTCCATTTCTCATTTCTCAGCCCATTTTTCCAGCTGTTCCAGATCCTGGTGCATGCTCTGATAGTTTTCTTTGCCACCCAGCTCATCCCAATCATCCAAAAATTTGCCGATTCGGTCAACCACATTATCATCCACACTGCTGATATAGAGCAGATGACAAAAGACTAATGACTCAGCACCAATCCCCATAGCACTCCACCTTTGGTCTCCAATCAAAGAATCAACCATCTACAAGTGTTGACAGTTTCTCAATGGAACTAGCTTGGGGAAACACACTGTGCAACTTTTAAATTAACAAATCTCGCACTCTATTGCCTCTGCACAAGCAACCACGTCATTATGTTGATCCTGGGCCAACAACTTAGAACATGAATTCTTCTGCCCTCCGTATCTTTTTTAATATTTTTATTGATTCCTAGCATAGATGAATGCAAATACATTATGATATTAAGAAAGCAGAAACAAAGTTGAAATGCCCATATCTGTATATAATAAATTAAATGTAATATTGAAAAGGTATGTTTTATTCTAATCTAAAACAAAATCAAAACCCCACACAAAAACCCCATAACAAAAAAAAGAAAAAGAGAAAAGAGAGAAAAAAAACAGCTGTTTGGTTAAAAGAAAAGAAAAGGAACCCTGAACAGTCATAAATTCAAACATATAATAGCCATCATCATTACTGAATAAGTCAAAGATTATGAAAGTAGTTCCAAGAAGGTGCCCATAATGTGAAAAAATCTTGTCTAGGTACGAAATAGAACACCTAATTTTCTCTAAATTTAAACATGGTATAGCATCAATCAACCAATGGGCATGAGTAGGCAGAGCAGCACCTTTCCATTTAAGCAGAAAAACTCCTCTGGCTAAAAGCAAAATAAAATCCAAAGTATGCAATCATTCAGCTTAAGAGTAAATCATTCCTTCAATAATGCCAAACAAGGCAGTCAGGGGTTGGGTTTAAAGTTTACTTTAAAAATCTACGAGAAAGTTCGAAGTACTTCTTTCCAAAATTTATCAAGCCACGGACAGGACCAAAACATATGAATTAGAGAGGCCTCTTCAACATTACACCTATTACAGTATGGAGAAAAATCTGAGTAAAAACAAGAGAGCTTATCTTTATTCATATAGGTTCTATGAACCACTCTAAATTGTAAAAGAGAGTGATGCACACATCATGAAGAGGTGTGAACATGTTTAAAAATTTCATTCCAACTACCCTCATCAATTGAAATCTGTAGGTCGTGTTCCCAAAGGTTTTTAATTTTATCTAACAGAATGTTTCTCATTGCCAACAACATACTATAAATATTAGAAATAGATCGATTATGAAAAGTTTTCAGTGTAGAAATTGTATCAATTAGATTCTTATCAGGATATTTAGGAGATGTATGAAGTTGAGAATGCAAGAAGTCTCTAATTTGTAAATATCTTGAAAAGTGAGCTTTACGAAGATTGTATTTAATAGATAGTTCATCAAATGAGAAAAGACTATGTCCAACAAACAAATCCTGAAAACATTTAATACCTAGTCTATTCCACTCTTTAAAAACTACATATCAGTCAAAGAAGGTTTAAAAAAATAATTAGAAAAAATGGGACTAGAGAGTGAAAAACCAAATAACCCAAAGAATTTTCCAAATTGTAACCAAATCCTAAAGAAATGTTTAACTACCTAATTATCAGTTAAATTACTTAAGGATAGAGGAGTTGAAGAATCAAGAAGAGAAATAATTGAAAATTTATTAACAGAATTAACTTCTGAGGAAACCCAGACCGGACAGTCTTCACGATTAATATAGCCAAAATGAAAGATTGTGTATGTTGAATGCTCAATAGTAAAACCTAAAATTCGGTAGGGCTAATACCCCTTTTTTTAGTTTTCTGAAGATGAACTTTGTTTAATTGGGGGGGGGGGTTATTCTTCCATAAATAAGAAGATATAATCAAATCTAAAGAGTGAAAAAAAGATTTAGGAGTGAAAACAGGTAGGGCTTGAAATAAGTACAAACATTTAGGCAAAATGTTCATTTTAATAGAATTGATAAGTCGAATCAGTGATAAAGGAAGGGGAGACCAGTTTGATAGTACCTTCTTAACATACTCCAAAAGAGTGATAAAGTTTTCTTTAAAAAGAGATTTATAATTCCTAGTAATTGTTATACCCAAATAAGTAAATTGATTTCTTACAATTTTAAAAGGAAGGTCAGAGTGATACCAAATTATATGAAGGAAAAAGTTCACTCTTATGAAGATTAAGTTTCTACATCCTGAGAACTGACTAAATTCAGAAAGTTAAGGAAGTACTGAGGGTAGAGAGGACTCCACATTAGAGATGTAGAGCAAAAGGTCATCAGAATAAGGCGACAACTTATGAGTGATACCCCTCTTTAAAATACCCAAGAAGTCAACAGATTCACAAAATGCATTGGCTAAAGGCTCTAAAGCCAAATCAGAAAGCAAAGGACACAAAGGACGTCCTTGTCTGGTTCCACGTTGGAAACTAAATAGTTCAGAACTCTGAGAGTTAGTAAGAACCTGTGCAGTGGGAGCTAAATAAAGTAATTTAATCCATTGAATAAAATTGGACCCAAAAGTTAAGTTTTTCTAATATTTTAAATAAATAATTCCATTCAACCTGGTCAAAGGCTTTCTCAGCATCTAAAGAAATCATGCATTCTGGAGTTTCTTTAGAAGAAGAATAAATAACATTCAATAAACGATGACTGTTAAAATGAGAAGAACGATTTTTGATAAATCCGGTTTGGTCATCAGAGATAACAGAAGGCAGAATGTTTTCCATCCTATGGGCCAAAACTTTAGATAACATTTTAGCATCAACATTAAGTAAAGAAATAGGTCTGTAGGAAGGGCAATTGGTTGGATCTTTATTCTTTTTGAGAATAAGCGAAATAGAGGTGTCATAAAAGGATTATGGCAACCTGCCTAATTTTAAAGAGTCAGAACGAACAGAAAGTAAGTGAGGAATAAGCAATGGAACAAAAGCCTTATAGAGCTCTCCAGAAAATCCAACAGAACCGTGAGACTTCCCCGAATTCAGGGAATGAACAACCCAGGCAATTTCCTCAGAAGAAAAAGGTTGATCTAACCATTTTCGATGAACCTCAGAAAATGAGGGAATATTTAAACAATCTAGACAATTATGCATAGCAAAATTGGCTTTAGGGGAATCTGAGCAATACAGTTTAGAGTAAAATTCTCTAAAAGTATTGTTTGTTTCTAAATGATCAGAATTTATATCACCACTTGCTTTGGAGATTTCCTTAATTTGATGTTTAACTCTTAAAGTTTTAAGTTGATTAGCCTAAAGTTTGCCCGTTTTATCACCATTAACATAAAATTGACTTTTATCTTTTAAAAGTTGAGTTTCAACAGGGTGAGTTAAGAGCAAATCATATTCAGTTTTAACTTCAACATGTCTTTTATATAAGATGGGATCCAGATTGGAAGCATATTTTTGATCTAAATGTTTCAGCTGATTAGCTAAATCAGTTCTCTCCTTATTAGAACAACACACACAAAATGCTGGTGGAACACAGCAGGCCAGGCAGCATCTATAGGGAGTAGCACTGTCGACGTTTCGGGCCGAGACCCTTCGTCAGTACTAACTGTATATTTTATAACCATATAACCATTACAGCACGGTGCCGAACGCTTACTCTCACCTAATCCCACTGACCCGCACTCAGCCCATAACCCTCCATTCCTTTCTGGTCCATATACTTATCCAATTTTGCTTTAAATGACAATACTGAACCTGCCTCTACCACTTCTACTAGAAGCTCATTCCACACAGCTACCAGTCTCTGAGTAAAGTAATTCCCCCTCATGTTACCCTTAAACTTTTGCCCACTGAGTCTCAATTCATGTCCTCTTGTTTGAATCTCTCCTACTCTCAATGGAAAAAGCCTATCCACGTCAACTCTATCTATCCCCCTCAAAATTTTAAATACCTCTATCAAGTACCCCCCTCAACCTTCTACGCTCCAAAGAATAAAGACCTAACTTGTTCAATCTTTCCCTGTGACTCAGGTGCTGAAACCCAGGCAACATTCTAGTAAATATTCTCTGTACTCTATTTTGTTGACATCTTTCCTATAATTCAGTGAACAGAACTGTACACAATACTCCAAATTTGGCCTTACCAATGCCTTGTACAATTTTAACATTACATCCCAACGCTTATACTCAATGCTCTGATTTATAAAGGCCAGCATACCAAAAGCTTTCTTCACCATCCTATCCACATGAGATTCCACCTTCAGCGAACAATGCACCATTATTCCTAGATCACTTTGTTTTACTACATTCCTCAATGCCCTACCATTTACCATGCATGTCCTATTTTGATTATTCCTACCAAAATATAGCACCTCACACTTATCAGCATTAAACTCCATTTGCCATCGTTCAGCCCACTCTTCTAACTGGCCTAAATCTCTCTGCAAACTTTGAAAACCTACTTCATTATCCACAACGCTACCTACCCTAGTATCATCTGCATACTTACTAATCCAATTTACCACCCCATCATCCAGATCATTAATGTATATGATAGACAACATTGGACCCAGTACAGATCCCTGAGGCACACCACTAGTCACCGGCCTCCAACCTCAACCTAACAAACAGGTTATCCACCACTACTCTCTGGTATCTCCCATCCAGCCACTGTTGAATCCATTTTACTACATCACTATTAATATCTAACAATTGAACCTTCCTAAATAACCTTCCATGCGGAACCTCGTAAAAGGCCTTACTGAAATCCATACAGACAAGATCCACTGCTTTACCCTCGTTGACTTTCCTCATAACCTCTTCAAAAAATTCAATAAGATTTGTCAAACGTGACATTACACGCACATATCCATGTTGACTGTTCCTAATCAAACCCTGTCTATCCAGATAATTATATATACCATCTCTAAGAATACTTTCCATTAATTTATCCACCACTGACGTCAAACTGACTGGCCTATAATTGCTAGGTTTATTCTTAGAACCCTTTTTAAACAATGGAATCACATAAGCAATGCGCCAATCCTCCAGCACCATCCCCGTTTCTAATGACATTTGAAATATTTCTGTCAGAGCCCCTGCTATTTCTACACTAACCTCCCTCAAGGTCCTATGGAACATTCTGTCAGGATCCATTGATTTATCCACTTTTATATTCCTTAAAAGCGCCAGTACTTCCTCCTCATTAATCGTCATAGTTCCATAACTTCCCTACTTGTTTCCCTTACCTTACACAATTCAATATCCTTCTTAATGTATACCGAAGAAAAGAAATTCTTCAAAATCTCCCCGATCTCTTTCAGCTCCACACATAGCTGTCCACTCTGATTCTCTAAGGGACCAATTTTATCCCTTACTATCCGTTTGCTATTAATATAACTGTAGAAACCCTTTGGATTTATTTTCACCTTACTTGCCAAGCAACCTCATATCTTCTTTTAGCTTTTCTAATTTCTTTCTTAAGATTCTTCTTACATTCTTTATATTCCTCGAGCACCTCATTTACTCCATGCGGCCTATATTTATTGTAGATATCTCACTTTTTCCTAACCAAGTTTCCAAAATCCCTTGAAAACCATGGCTCTCTCAAACTTTGAACCTTTCCTTTCAACCTAACAGGAACATAAAGATTCTCTACCCTCAAAATTTCACCTTTAAATGACAACGATTTCTCTATTACATCCTTCCCATAAAACAAATTGTGCTAATCCACTCCTTCTAAATCCTTTCACATCTCCTCAAAGTTAGCCTTTCTCCAATCAAAAATCTCAACCCTGGGTCCAGTCCTATCCTTCTCCATAATTATATTGAAACTAATGGCATTGTGATCACTGGACCCGAAGTGCTCCCCAACACATAACTGACCTATTTCATTCCCTAACAGAAGATCCAACACTGCCCCTTCTCTAGTTGGTACCTCTATGTATTGCACCCCATTAGGTGATCTATAATCCCCCCCCCTATAAGTGTTACTACACCTTTCCCATTCCTCAATTCCACCCAAATAGTCTCCCTAGACAAACCCTCTAATCTATCCTGCCAGAGCACTGCTGTAATATTTTCTCTGACGAGCAACACAACACCTCCCCCTCTTGTCCCTCCAATTCTAACACACCTGAAGCAACAAAATCCAGGAATATTCAGTTGCCAATAACACCCCTCCTGCAACCATGTTTCACTAATAGCTACAACATCATATTTCCAGGTATCAATCCATGCTCTAAGCTCATCCACCTTTCTTACAATGCTCCTAGCATTAAAATAAATGCATTTAAGAAATTCTCCACCTTTTCCTCTCTGTTTATCTCTAACAGTACAAAGAACTTTACTGTCTTCTTTTTCTTCCTTCTCCCATACATCTGTTCCTACACTCTGGTTCCCTTCCCCCCTCATATCTAGTTTAAATCCACTGGAGCCTCTCTAGCAAACCTACCTACAAGAATATTTGTCCTCCTCCAGTTCAGATATAAACTGTCCCACCAGAACAAGTCCCGCCTTCCCTGGAAAACTGCCCAATTATCTATAAATCTGAAGCCCTCCCTCCTGCACCATGTCTTCAGCCATGTGTTGATCTGTGCTATCATAACATTTCTAAACCCACCTGCACGTGGCACTGGTAGCAATCCTGAGATTACTCTCCTGGAGGTCCTGTCCTTTAACTTGGTACCTAGCTCATTAAACTCACCTTTTAGGACCTCCTCACTTTTCCTACCCACGTCATTGGTCCCTACATGGACCATGGCATCCGGCTGCTCACCCTCCCACTTGAGAATACTGAGAACTCTATCCGAGATATCGCGGACCCTGGCACCAGGGAGGCAACAGACCATCCGGGATTCTCGATCTCTTCCACAGGACCTCCTATCTGTCCTCTTAACTATCGAATCCCCTATCACTACTGCTCTCCTCTTTTCCCTCCTTCCCTTCTGAGCTGAGGGTCCAGTCTCGGTGCCAGAGACGCAACCACTGCAACTTGTCCCTGGTAGGTCGTCCCCACCAACAGTATCCAAAATGATATACTTATTATTGATGGGAACGGCCACAGGGGTGCTCTGCTCTTCCTGTCTATTCTTCCCCTTCTCTCTCCTGACAGTCACCCAACTACCTGTCTCCTGACTCCTAGGGGTGACTATCTCCCTGAAACTCCTGTCTATTTCTGCTTCTGCCTCCCAAATTATCCTAAGTTCATCCAGCTCCAGCTCCAGTTCCCTAACACGGTTTGTCAGGAGCTGCAGCTGGATGCACCTTTCGCAGGTGTAGTCATCAGGGACAGCTGTGCTCGCCCTGACTTCCCACATACTGCAAACAGAGCACCCAATTGCCCTAACTGCTGCCTCCGTTACCTACTCCTAAGCTAATTAGATTAATTAAAGGAGCTTACTCGGCCTTACCTCATCTGGAGTGAAGCTCGTACTCAGCCTCTGCTCACTATTTAAATTCTCCCGCTGCCTCACGGGCCAACTTTCACACGCTTACGCAGTTGTGCCGCATTCAAACCTCACCTCTGCCTGTTCTTGCCGAAGCCTGATTGAGGCAGAGCCGTCCCACTCTGCCTCAGTCCACTTCGACGATGGCCGCTGTATATGGCGGTCTTTCTTTTTAAACCTTTGGCGCGCTACATCACGGGCCTGCGCAGTCTAGCCTCTTTGCCACGATCAGTTTAAAAAAAAACTCCTCTCCGAGTTTCTTTTACCTCTTCCATCTCTGCCTCTTGCTGCAATTTACAGACAGACATACATACTTTATTGATCCCAAGGGAAATTGGGTTTCATTACAGCCGCACCAAGAATAGTGAAGAAATATAGCAATGTAAAACCATAAATAATTAAATAATAATAAGTTACTCATGCCAAGTGGATATAAGTCCAGGACCAGCCTATTGGCTCAGAGTGTCTGACACTCTGGGGGAGGAGTTGCAAAGTTTGATGGCCACAGGCAGGAATGACTTCCTATGACGCTCAGTGTTACATCTCGGTGGAATGAGTCTCTGGCTGAATGTAATCCTGTGCCTAACCAGTACATTATGGAGTGGATGGGAGTCATTGTCCAAGATGGCATGCAACTTGGACAGCATCCTCTTTTCAGACACCACCGTCAGAGAGTACAGTTCCACCCCCACAACATCACTGGCCTTACGAATGAGTTTGTTGATTCTGATGGTGTCTGTTACCCTCAGCCTGCTGCACCAGCACACAACAGCAAACATGATAGCACTGGCCACCACAGACTCGTAGAACATCCTCAGCATCGTCCGGCAGATGTCAAAGTACTTGAGTCTCCTCAGGAAATAGAGACAACTCTGCCCCTTCTTGTAGACAGCCTCAGTGTTCCTTGACCAGTCCAGTTTATTGTCAATTCATCTCCCCAGGTATTTGTAATCCTCCTCCATGTCCACACTGACCCCTTGGATGGAAACCATAGAAAACCGTTGAAATAACCGTTGATCCACTGGCTAGGATCTTTATGTCCTCGTTGTCCACGGGAATGGTACCGGAGGATTGGAGGGAGGCAAATGTTGTCCCCTTGTTCACAAAAGTTAGTAGGGATAGTCCGGGTAATTATAGACCAGTGAGCCTTATGCCTATGGTGGGAAAGCTGTTGGAAAAGATTCTTAGAGATAGGATCTATGGGCATTTAGAGAATCATGGTCTGATCAGGGACAGTCAGCATGACTTTGCGAAGGGCAGATCGTGCCTAACAAGCCTGATAGAGTTCTTTGAGGAGGTGGCCAGGCATATAGATGAGGGTAGTGCAGTGGATGTGATCTACATGGATTTTAGTAAGGCATTTGACAAGGTTCCACATGGTAGGCTTATTCAGAAAGTCAGGAGGAATGGGATCCAGGGACGTTTGGCCCAGTGGATTCAGAATTGGCTTGCCTGCAGAAGGCAGAGGGTCGTAGTGGAGGGAGTACATTCAGATTGGAGGGTTGTGACTAGTGGTGTCCCACAAGGATCTGTTCTGGGACCTCTACTTTTTGTGATTTTTATTAACGACCTGGATGTGGGGGTAGAAGGGTGGGTTGGCAAGTTTGCAGACGACACAAAGGTTGGTGGTGTTGTAGATAGTATAGAGGATTGTTGAAGATTGCAGAGAGACATTGATAGGATGCAGAAGTGGGCTGAGAAGTGGCAGATGGAGTTCAACCCGGAGAAGTGTAAGGTGGTACACTTTGGAAGGACAAACTCCAAGGCAGAGTACAAAGTAAATGGCAGGTTACTTGGTAGTGTGGAGGAGCAGAGGGATCTGGGGGTACATGTCCACAGATCCCTGAAAGTTGCCTCACAGGTAGATAGGGTAGTTAAAAAAGCTTATGGGGTGTTAGCTTTCATAAGTCGAGGGATAGAGTTTAAGAGTCACAATGTAATAATGCAGCTGCATAAAACTCTAGTTACACCACACTTGGAGTAATGTGTCCAGTTCTGGTTGCCTCAGTATAGGAAGGATGTGGAAGCATTGGAAAGGGTACAGAGGAGATTTACCAGGATGCTGCCTGGTTTAGAGAGTACAAATTATGATCAGAGATTAAGGGAGCTAGGGCTTTACTGTTTGGAGAGGAGGATGAGAGGAGACATGATAGAGGTGTACAAGATATTAAGAGGAATAGACAGAGTGGACAGCCAGTGCCTCTTCCCTGGGGCACCACTGCTCAGTACAAGAGGACATGGCTTTAAGGTAAGGGGAGGGAAGTTCAAGGGGGATATTAGAGGAAGGTTTTTCACTCAGAGAATGGTTGGTGCGTGGAATGCACTGCCTGAGTCAGTGGTGGAGGCAGATACACTAGTGAAGTTTAAGAGACTACTAGACAGGTATATGGAGGAATTTAAGGTGGGGGGTTATATGGGAGGCCGGGTTTGAGGGTCGGCACAACATTATGGACCGAAGGGCCTGTAATGTGCTGTACTATTCTATGTTCTATGTTCTAAAACTTCCTTTTCTCTTTAAACCTTTGACGCGCTATGTTGGAAACCATTGAAATAACCGTTGAAAACTTCCTTTTCTTTTTAAACCTTTGGTGAGCTACATCACGCGCCTGCACAGTCTAGCCTCTTTGGCACGATCTGTTAAAAAAAACAGCTTCTCTCCTAGCTTCTTTTACCTCTTCCCTCTCCGCCTCTTGCTGCGATTTAAATTTTGTCCCATGCAATCCGTTTGCACTTAAGATACCTGTAGAATCCCTTCATACTTCTTCTTCACCCCTTCTACTAGGATAACTTCTTGCCTTCTTTTAGCCTGCCTAATTTCTTTATTAAGTGTTCTCTTCAATCCATATACTCCATAAGCACCTTATTTATTCCTTCTTGCCTGCACTTGCTATGCACTTCCTTTATTTCCATAACCAGGGTCTGAATATCCCTTGAAATACAAGGTTCCTGAAACCTGTTATAATTCCATTTTATTCTGATAGGCACGTGCAAGATTTGTACTTTTCACTTTTGAAGGCCTCCCACTTACCAAGTACACCTTTGTGAGAAAACTGTCTATCCCAATTCACACTTGCCAGATCCTCTCTGCTACTATCAAAATTAGCCTCTCTCCAATTTAGAATCCCAACCCACAGACCAGACCTATCTTTTTTTCAAATCTTGAACAAAGTGAATTGAAAGGAATGTTTGCCACCTTTGAACCCTATTAAAATTCTGACCCAAGGCCTTATCATTCCCAGGTGACACACTGAGTCAACACTCTAACTTGCTTTAGCATCAAATAGTGGCAGTGCTGGATCACATTCAGTTTCTCTATGTAGTGTAAACAAAAACTATTTACTCATTAAATATCCAGTTGTTTGTGAAGAGAGAATCAAGCTGGGGAAGGGTCTCATCTGAGCTCTACAAAGACTTTTCTTTTACTTCTCTCCAGTTTCATACTTGAAGATGATTCCCCCTCTATCTTCAAAGATTTAAGTTCAAATTAAACTTATTGTCATCAAAGTATATGTCACCATATATTACTCTGAGATTCATTTTCTTTCAATCATTCACAATTGAACATACAATAGAATCAATGAAAACCTACACACAAAGACTGACAAACAACTAATGTGTAAAAGTAGACGAAAAAGAAAAAGACTAAAAAAGAATCAATAATACTAAGAACATGAGTTGCAGACCCCTCGACAGTGAGTCCATGCACTGTTGAATTAGTTCAGTGTTGAGATGAGTGAGGTTATTGACACTGGTTCAGGGCTATATTTCGGATCATTACCCTGCATCACTTCACCAGGTGCACAGTCACCACCTGGAACTTCAATGAGGTTTAACCTGCTGAGTCCCAACCTACTTGTATTCCGCTCCAGATCCCAGCACCATCACTGCCTTGGGTCTCTGGATTTTGATGGCTTCTTTTACATGGAACTAAATGATTTGTAGAAATCCCATTTGAACCCCACTCATCCAGAATGGCTGTGGACATTGGAACCAATTGAAGTTGGAATAGTTAAATATGGTTTGTATTCAGATGGTACAATTTTATATGAACATTGTGGTCACAGTGCATGGATACTAAAACACCAACCATCACCATACCATTGAAACTAATCCAATTTATTCTTTCCCCACTTCCATCAACTCACCCCAAATGTTACCACTCACCAACACACCAGGGCAAATTTACATCGGCTAGTTAAGCCATCGACCTGTGGGTGGACACTGAAGCAGCCAGAAAAATGTGGTAGATGGGAAAATCCATGTGCTCACTGGGAAAATGTGCAATCTCCACACAGACAGCAATGGAGGTCAGGACTGAACCCTGTGTATTGGAGCCATAAAGCAGCAAGCAGTTTGATCAATCAGACAACACCGACTCATCTCAATGTGAAACTAGAGTCTCAATAAAACTCAAAGCAAAAAGGCACAAATTAGTACTGATAGATGGGGTAACTACAGCAATAGGTGAACAGCAAACAGCGTTTAAAGAAATGATTGCACATTTCCTGTACCTAATCAATTAACCACTAAGTATATGTTCATAGTCTTCTGCTGCTGTAGCCCATCTACTTCAAAGGCTGACATGTAGTGCATTCAGAGTTACTACTCTGCACACTACTGTTGAAATGCGTGATTATTTGAGCTGCTGTTGCCTTCCCCTCAGCCTGAACCAGTCTGGCCATTCTTCTGACCATTCTCATTAACAAGGTATTTTTGCCGACAGAACAGCTAGTCACTCGTTGTTTTGTATTGTTTTTCACATGATTCTGTGTAAACTCTGTACACTATTGTGTGTGCAAATCCCAGGGGATCAGCAGTTTCTGAGATACTCAAAGCAATCCATCTGGCACCAGCAGTCATTCCATGGTCAAAGTCACTTAGATCTCATTTCTTCTCCCTTCTGATGTTTGGTGTGAACAACAACTAAACCTCTCGACCATGTCTGCTTGGTTTTAAGCACTGTGATTGGCTGATTAGTTATTTGCATTATGAACTGGAATGCAGCTGTACCTACTAAAGTGACCAGTGAGTGCATACTTACATGCTTTTCAGACCGGTCAATGGACAGGAAATAGACAGTGGAAATAAAGAACTTATTATTTGGCTGGGAGGCGAGGTACCACATGGATCAGGACAGGCTCCCATCTGATCACTTACCATATGGGAGGAAGTGGAGGTGAGGCCCTGGGAAGTGTTGTAGAAGAGAGCGATGTTGACGTATTGGTTCCTTGAAAGTGGTGATGAAGAAGTCACTTGGCATGCTTGCCTTCATCAGTTAGAGTATTGACTACAGACGTTGTGATGCCCTGTTTATTTATTTGGTCATTTGTAGTCCTTTTATGTGTACTGCTGCAGCAAAACAACACACGTGTGATAATAAAGCTGATTTTGATTCTTATGAAACAGCTGTACCAGACATTGTTAATGTCATCCCATGGATGGATGACCATGGGAGTGGAGGGTTTGAGCTGTAAGGAGAGACTGAAACTTACTTTCCCTGGAGCATCGGAAATTAAACTTATAGAGGTTTATAAAATCATGTGAAGCACAGATCACAATCCTTTCTCCAGGAAGAGTCATCCAAAACTACAGGGCATAGGTTTAAAGTGATATGGGAAAGATTTTAAGTTCAAGTGCATTGTCCGTCAACCATATATGTCTACATCACCAGATCAACAAAGGTCCTTCTGACTAAGGTGCGCAATACATTACATATAACTCACACACAACACAATGTAATATTATCCCAAATAATGAAATATATTCCAGGGTATTCAACATAAGGTACATTTATGGCACAGGGTAAAAAAAGTAAACAGTATAATGCTACAGGTACTTCATAACTGATGTCACCTAGGGTGTTTAGTAGTCTCTCTGCCAAAAAAAAGCGGCTGGAGAATCTCAGCAGCTCGAGCAGCATGTGTCATCATTTCAAAACTCTGCTTTAGGACCAGCTGAGTTCCTCCAACAAATTGGCTGTTGCACCAGAATCCTGCATCCGTTCTCTTGGGTCGCATATATTTAAAAGGGATCTGAGTCAAACAGCAATAAAGCACAGAAACAGACCCTTCGGCCCAACTTGTTCATGCTGACCAAGATGTCCACCCAAGATAGTTCCATTTTCCTATGTTTGCTCCATATTCCCTTCCCTAGCCCTCAACAACTTACAATGTCTAGTAATGGGCAAATTTTAACAGAGCATGTGGTGCCTACAGGGTATATGGAATGAAATGCCAGAGTAAGTGTTAGAGGCAGGTACAATTGTAATAATTAAAAGACATTCAGACAGATACATATATAGACAGGAAAATGATAGGGCAAAATTGCAGTCCCTGGGATCAGTTGCAGTGTAAAAGGGGGTAAAATTGGAAAAGGTGACAAGTAAATACTGCAAGTTTTATATTTGAAATCATGCAGTATATGAAATAAGGTAGATGATCTTGTTGCATAGTTAGAGATTAGCAGGTATGAAATTGGTATCACAGAGTCATGGCTGAAAGATAATTGTAGTTGGGAGCTTAGTATTCAAGGATACACAATCTATCAAAAGGGCAATCAGGTAGGCAGAGGAGGGGGAATGGCTCTGTGGTAAAAAAAACTGTAATCAAATATTTAAAAGAGATGACATAGGATCGGAAGGTGTAGAATCCTTGAGTGTAGGGTTAAGAAACTACAAGTGTAAGACCCTGATTTGAGTTATTTACAGGCCTCCAAACAGTAGCCAGGATGTGGTCTACAAATTACAGTGGGAGACAGAAAAAGCACATCAAGAAAGCAATATTGTAGCATGGGGGATTTTAATAGATAGATAGATAGATAGATAGATACTTTATTCATCCCCATGGGGAAATTCAACATTTTTTCCAATGTCCCATACACTTGTTGTAGCAAAAACTCATTACATACAATACTTAACTCAGTAATAATATGATATGCATCTAAATCACTAACTCAAAAAGCATTAATAATAGCTTTAAAAAAAGTTCTTAAGTCCTGGCAGTTGAATTGTAAAGCCTAATGGCATTGGGGAGTATTGACCTCTTCATCCTGTCTGAGGAGCATTGCATCGACAGTAACCTGTCGCTGAAACTGCTTCTCTGTCTCTGGATGGTGCTATGTAGAGGATATACAGATAGATTGGGAAAATCAACTTAATGCTGAATCCCAAGATAAAGAATGGCTTTGGAGCACCCTTTGTTTGAGCCCAGTAGGAGATCAGCAATTCTGTATTAGAGTTGTGTAATGAACCAGATATGATTAGGTAATGGTACCTTTAGGAAACTGATAATAATATGATGGAATTCACACTGCATTTTGAGAGGGAGAAGCTAATGTCAGATGTATCAGTACTACAGTGGAGTGAAGAGAATTAGAGAGGCATGAGAGAGGATCTGGCCAGAGTTGATTGGAAGGGGACACTAGCGGGGATGAATGCAGATCAGCGATGGCTGTACTTTCTGGGACAATTTGGAAGGTGCAGGATAAATACATCCCAAAGTAGAATAAGTATTCTAAAGGCAGGATGATGCAACTGTGCTTAACAAGAGAAGTCAAAACCTACATAAAAGAAAAAGCAGCAAAAGAGAAGAAATGAGTATGAACTCAAGGATTGAGAAAATTTGAAAAACTAATGGAAGGAAACTAAAAAATATGACGATTAAGTATGAAGGTAAGCCAAGACTATTTAAAAATGGAGTGTATATTTATACACCTGTATAGAAAGAGACAGATGGAGAAAGAGAGAGATAGAGAAAGAGGGATACAGAGATCGATAAAGAAATAGATAGAGAGAAATAAAGAGAGATAGAGAGAGAAAAAAATATCCACATCGACATTTCAGGATGTTCTAATCACCTTGCTGTACTTCTACTCCCTGAGTATAGACAGAGACTGAAGACTGCAGCACCAGTAGTGAGGACCAAACAACATAGAAAACCTACAGCACAACACAGGTCCTTCAACCCAAAGCTGTGCCGAAAATGTTCTTGGCTTAGAAATTACCTAGGGTCACACATAGCCCTCTATTTTTTCAGAGCTCCTTGTAGCTTTCCAGGAGTTCTTAAAAGACCCTATCATAACTGCCTCTACCACCATCGCCAACAGCCCATTCCACACACTCACCACTCCCTGCAAAGAAAACTTACTTCTGACATCTCCTCTGTACCTACTTCCAAGCACCTTAAAACTGTGCCCTCTCATGATAGCCATTCCAGTCCTGGGAAAAAGCCTCTGACTATCCACATGATCAATGCTTCTCATCATCTTAAACACCTCTATCAGGTCACCTCTGCTCCTCCACAGCTGCAAGGAAAACAGGCCGAGTTCACTCAACCTATTCTAATAAGGCATGCTCCCCAATCCAGGCAACATCCTTGTAAATCTCTTCTGCACCCTTTCTATGGCTTCCACATCATTCCTGTAATGAGGCGACCAGAACTGAGCACAATACTCCAAGTGGGGTCTGAACAGGGCCCTATATAGCTGCAACATTACCTCCCGGCTCCTAACTCAATTCCATGATTGATGAAGGCCAATGCACCATATGCTTTCTTAACCACACAGTCAACCCATGCAGCAGCTTTAAGCATCCCATGGACTCGGACCTCAAGATCCCTCTGATCCTCCACACTGCCAAGAGTCTTACCATTAATACTATATTCTGCCATCATACTTGATCTACCAAAAAGAACCACCTCACACTATTGGGTTTGAACACCATCTGCCAGTTCTCAGCCTAGTTTTGCATCCTATTTTTTGTTCTGCTGTAACCTCTGACAGCCCGCTTCACTATCCACAACACCCCCAACCTTTGTGTCATCAGCAAATTTCCTAACCCATCCCTCCACTTCATCCAGGTCATTTATAAAAATCACAAAGAGTAGGGATCTCAGAACAAATACCTAAAGCACACAACTGGTCACCAACCTCCATGCAGAATATCACCCATCTACAACCACTCTTTGCCTTCTGTGGGCAAGCCAGTTATGGATCCCATTCCTCCTGACTTTCTCAATAAGCCTTGCATGGCGTAACTTATCAAATGCCTTGTTGAAATCCACATATGCTACATTTACTGCACTATCTTCATCAGTGCGTTTAGTCACATCCTCAAAAGATTCAATCAGGCTCATAAGGTACGACCAGCCTTTCACAGAGCCATGCTGGCTATTCCTAATCATATTACGCCTCCAGAAGATCTGGTCAAGGGAAGCATAGGAGCGCCTGCAGGACTGCTTTGAATCAGTGGACTGGACTGTATTCAGGGATTCATTTTTGAATCTGGGTGAGCATGCTGCAGTTGTTACTGACTTCATTAAAACCTGTGTGGATGAGTGTGTGCCTACAAAGGCTTACTGTACTGTACTGAAGCAGGAGGCATGCTGTCTGCTAAAGGCTAGATCTGTGGCTTTTAATTCTGGCAAGCCAGGCTTGTACCAGAAAAAAAGGTATGATTTGCGAAGGACCAGTTCAAGGATGAAGAGACAGTTTTGAACATGGTTGGAGGCGATATCAAATGTACGACAACTCTGGCAGGGTTTGCAAAACATTACTTCCTACAAAGCAAAACCCAAAAGTATGAATGGACACTTCACTACCAGATGAACTCAATGCCTCCTATGCACACTTTGAAAGGGAAAACACAACTACAGCTGTGAAGATCCCTGCTGCACCTGATGACCCTGTGATCTCCGTCTCAGAGGCCAATGTTAGACTGTCTTTAAAGAGAATGAACCCTCATAAGGCAGAAGGTCTCAATGGACTATCTGGTAAGGCTCTGAAAATCTGTGCCAACCAACTAATGGGAGTATTCAAGGACATTTGCAACCTCTCACTTCTAAGGGTAGAAGTTCCCACTTGCTTCAAAAAGGCAACAGTTATACCAGTGCCCAAGAAGAATAATGTAGGCTGCCTTAATGACTATCGCCCAGTAGCACTCACATCGACAATGATGAAATGCTTTGAGAGGTTGGTGATGACCAGATTGAACTGCTGCCTCAGCAAAGACCTGGACCTATTTCAATTCGGCGATCACCACAATAGGTCAATGGCAGATGCAGTCTCTATGGCTCTCCACACAGCTTTAGACCACCTAGACAACACAAACACCTACGTCATTGTTCATCAACTGTAGCTCAGTATTAAATACCATAATTCCCACAATCCTGATTGAGAAGTTGCAAAACCTGGGCCTCTGTACCTCCTTCTGCAATTGAATCCTAGACTTCCTAGCCAGAAGACCACAATCTGTGCAGACTGGTGGTAAACATATCCTCCTCACTGGCGATCAATAGGGGCACACCTCAGGGGTGTGTGCTTAGCTCATGCTCTACTCTCTATATACACATGACTTTGTTGCCGGGCGTAGCTCAAACACCATCTATAAGTTTGCTGACGACACAATTGTTATTAGCAGTATCTCAGGTGGTGACGAGAGGCATACAAGAGTGAGATTTGCCAACTAGTGGAACGGTGCTGCAGCAACCACCTGGCACTCAACATCAGTAAGAGGAAAAAGCTGATTGTGGACTTCAGGAAGGGTAAGATGAAGGAACACATACCAATCCTCATAGAGGGATCAGAAGTGGAGAGAGTGAGCAGCTTCAAGTTGCTGGGTGTCAGGATCGCTGAGGATATAACTTGGTCCCAATATATCGATGTATTTATAAAGAATGCAAGACAGCAGTTGTACTTTAAAAGGAGTTCGAAGAGATTTGGCATGCCAACAAATACACTTATGAACTTGTATAGTTATACATTGGAGAGCATTCGGACAGGCTGCATCACTGTCTGGTTTGGAGGGGCTACTGCACAGGACCATAAGAAGCTACAGGAAGTTGTAAATCTAATCAGCTCCATATTGGGAGGTAAGCCACACAAAGTACCCAGGACACCTTTAGGGAGCGGTGTCTCAGAAAGGCAGTGTCCATTATTAAGGACCTCCAGCATCCGGTGCATACCCTTTTTCACTGTTACCTTCAGGCAGGAGGCACAGAAGCCTGAAGGCATACACTCAGTGATTCCCCTCTGCTATCCAATTCCTATTGCCCTATTGTCCTGTTTATTATTTATTGTAAATGCCTGCACTGTTTTTGTGCACTTTATGCAGTCCTCTGTAGGTCTGTAGTCTAGTGTAGCTTTCTCTGTGTTGTTTTTTTTATGTAGTTCAGTCTAGTTTTTGTACTGTGTCATGTAACACCATTTTCCTCAAAAACGTTGTCTTATTTTTACTATGTACTGTACCAGCAGTTATGGTCGAAATGATGATAAAAGTGACTTGACTTGAAGAATCTCTGGTTCTGGAGGACTGGAAAATTTTAAACGTCACTCCACCCTTCAGGAAGGGAGAGAGGCAAAAGAAAAGAAATTATAGCCAATTAGCCTGACCTCAGTGGTTTGGAAGATGTTGGAGTTCGTAATTAAGGGTGAGGTTTCAGGGTACTTGGAGGCGCATGATAAAGTAAGCAAAAGTCAGCCTGTTTCCTTATTGGGAAATCCTGCCTGACTGTCACGAACGGGGACAGGATTGGACCCAAATGCAGGATGCAGGCACTGAAGTACGAGGGGTAGGACAGGATGGGGATGCCATGGCATGTGAGGGGTAAGGCAGGTGGGGCTGGATCCCGGAGATCAGGCGAGGTGGGAGGATCCCAGAGTTCAGACGAGGCAGGCAGGCAGGAGGATCCCAGAGTTCAGACGAGGCAGGCAGGAGGATCCCAGAGTTCAGACGAGGCAGGCAGGCAGGAGGATTCCTCATAGTGGGCCGCATGGATCCCGGGCAGGGCTGCCTCCCAGGCAGAAACACAGAGGCCTGAGCCAGTTGCGGACACCTGGGCAGGTGCGGGGCACAACCCTTAGAGAGCAATTGGTGGAAAGGGCAGAAACCCCCACCGGCCAGCGGCAATCCAGCCGGACCTCCCTGACGGAGGCAACGGGTAGGAAAAGGCAGATGGGTGGAAAGGGCAGAACCCCCGCCGGGCAGTGGCAGTCCAGCCAGACCTGCCCGACGGAGGCAACGGGTAGGAAGGGGAGAACCCCTGCCGGGCAGCGGCAGTCGGAGGCAAGGGATCAGAAGGAAGTTGGGTCCAGGGTGAGCAGCAGGACTACCGTGATACACAGGTAATTTTGGAAAGGCAACCGACAGCGTGGCAGCGCGAGCAAGGAGAATAAGGTGGAACAGCGGGTCCAGCGTACAGGAGAGAAGCAGGGGAACAAGACCAACCAGATAGAGCATATACAGAACAGACCAGCAACCAGGGTTGAACAGGATTCCAAGCAGGGCGGCAACCAGGGCAGAACAGAATACAGACAAGATTCAGAGTGGGTTAAACCGGCTTCGGAGCAGGACGACCCCTCCACTAGGCTCAGTCCCCGAGCCCCTTATCAACACCTGCCCCCTATTTGGCAACAGGTGTACCTCCTAAAGCCAAGATGATCCAATGGCTCCGTGTGACAGGAGGGCTGGCAGCAAGGCCCGGAGTCCGGAGTCTGCGGACCGGAGCAAGACCCGGAAGGCGGGCTCCGGACCGGACCCTAACACTGACAAATCTGTTGCAATTCTTAGAAGAAATAATAAGCCAAAAGAGAATCAGTGGGTATTGTGTACTTGTGTTTCCAGAAAGCCTTTGACAAGGTGTCACACATGCCACTAAACAAAAAGAAGTGCTACACCTGCCCCCACACTTCTTGCTTCACCACCATCCTAGGCCCCATTCAGTCCTTTCAGATGAGGCACCACTTCACCTCCGAGTCAACTGGGGTGATATACTGTATCCGGTGCTCCCGATGTGGCCATTTATACATTGGGGAGACCCGCCGCAGACTGGGAGACCGTTTTGCCAAACACCGGCACTCAGTCCTCCAGCAGTGGCAGGATCTCCCTGTGGCCACACACTTCAATTCCACAGACCACTCCCACTCCGATATGTCTGTCTATGACCTCCTCTACCGTCAAGATGAGGCCACACGCAGGTCGATGGAGCAATACCTTATCTCCCGCCTAGGTAGCCTCCTACCTGCCGGCATGAACATTCAACTCACAGACCTCCGTTGATACCCCTGCCCCCCCCCCTTTACCCCATCCCTATCTATAATTTTAGTCTGGTTCTCTTTCTCTCTCTTCCCCCCCCCCACTACAATCTCTCCCCAGCCCTACCTTTCTTTCTCTTTTATTTCTCATAATTCTCCACCTTTCCCCTAGCCCATTTCCCTCCAGCCTACCACTTCCCAGCTCTCTACTTCGTCCCTCCCCCCAACTTCTTATCCCCCCTCGACCATCCCATGTTACTTCACTCCTGATTAAGGGTTTTGGCCCGAAACTTCGTCACTACCTCCTCCCATAGATGCTATCTGGCCTGCTGAGTTCTGCCAGCATTTTGTGTTTTTATATAAGAGACCAAGATATCACAGGAAAGTTTCTAGCATGGACAGAGAATTGGCTGATTAACAGGAGGCAAGGAATGGAAATAAAGAGATACTCTTTGGATAGGCTGCTGGTAACTAGTGGTGTTCCACAGGGGTCTGAGCTGGGACCACTTCCTTTTAAGGTTTCAAAGGTACATTTAATGTCAGAGAAATGTATACATTTTCCCTGAAATGTCTCTCTCTCTCTCTCTCTCTCTCTCTCTCTCTCCCTAATAAGGGAGAAAGAGGTATCTCCATTTTCACAGTGAGCAGGGAGATGTAATAAACAACTCGCTGGTTTATGATGTCAAAAGTCCGCCGTGTTATTTTTTTCGAGCCCTGTGACCAAAGATCACAAGTCTCTGGACACACAGCCACAGATATTCCAACTCCCCCGATGACACACGGATCTCCTGAGAGTGACCCTCAGTCCACCTGTCTTCAGAGTCCCAAGATTCTAGGCCTCCACAGCCCAGCCAAATACTTAGGCCAAGCTTTTGGTGTGCTGAACAACAACGGCCAGTTATGAAACCCTGAGAGCGGGTCCCAATCCTGCAAAGACCCGAACTCAGCGTGTAACTCCAGGTGAGAGTCTTCAAAAGAACCCTGAAAGGGAAAAATAAAAATATTAAAGATGGGAATAGAGCTGTTTCTAAAGATGCAAGCAAAGGACGCGCCGTTTAGCACCGACATCACTCGGCTCCACCTTCTTTACATTGTCTGTCAGCTATTTGGATGATTAATTTGATCACTTTGTGGCCAAGTTTGCAGAGAATATAGATATAGGTGGAGGGGCAGGTAGTGTTGAGGAAACAGAGAGGGTGCAGAAGGACTTAGACAGATTTGGGTGTGGCAGATGGAACACAGTATTGGGAGGTGTATGGCCATACGTTTTGGTAGAAGAAAAACGTAGACTACTTTATAAATGCAGAGAAAATTCAAAACTCCAAAGTGCATATGGATTTGGGAGCCCTCGTGCAAGATTCCCTGAAGGTTAATTTGCAGGTTGAATTGGTGGTGACGAAAGCAAATGCAATGTTAGCATTCATTTCAAGAGGATTAGAATATAAGAGCAAGGATGTAATGCTGAGGCTTGAGAAGGCACTGGTAAGGCCTCACTTGGAGCATTGTGCTCAGACTTGGACCCCTTATTTAAGAAAGGATATGCTGACATTGGAGAGGGATCAGGGGAGGTTTATGAGAATGACTCAGGGAATGAAAGGGTTATCACACGAGCAGCAATTTAAGGCTCTGGGCCTCTACTCTTTGGATTTTAGAAGATTGAGGGTGGGAAATCATTGAAACTTATCGAATGTTGAAAGACCTAGATAGGCTGGATGTAAAGAGGATGTTTCCTTTGGTTGGGGAGTCTAGGACCAGGGGCACAGTCTCAAAATAGAAGAATGCCCATTTAGAACAGAGATGAGGAGTTGAATCCGTGGTTGTTGCGACAGGCGGCTGTGGAGCCCTGGCCCTTGGGTGTAGTTAGGACAAAGGTTGATAGGTTCTTAATTTGTCAGGGTGTGTGAGGATATGGAGAAAAAAAGCTAAGAGAGTGGGTTTGAGAGGGAAGTGGATCAGCCATGCTGGACTGGCAGAGCAGAGCCGATTGGCCGAATAGCCTGATTCTGTTCCATGTCTCATGGAAAGCTTAGAATGACATCAGTTAAACAAAACACATTCCGGGGACAACTTCTCGGCACTGTGGTCAAGGGGCTGTTTTAGGTGCTGCATAACTATTCACCAGTTAACATGGAATCAACGGGGTGAACGAAGGGACTCTCACCTATGTGGTTCCCGACAAATAAGGGCCTGTAATGCAAAAGCCTTTTCAGGATCACCCCGGGTCAGTGCGGGTGTGCAACGTGACCGGGACAGGGCAGGGCAGAGCCATCACCCAGGTTTCCTGCCAGCAGTCAATGACCGCATCTCCACCGGAGGCTGCCAGCGGTTTAGAGCGACCGAGTAATCTACCCATGGCCTCCGAGCAGCGGGGCCAGTGAATCGCAGCCGGCTTTGCTCAGCCATTTCCCCCCCGAAACAGAAAACGCGCCCCGCAGACTCGCAGCGGTTGCTGCTCTGTGAGGCAGCGCTTCCTGCTAGCGCCCAGCCCCAGAGCCCGAGGCTGCGTCTGCCGAAACCACATGACTGCAACTGTGTTCCGAGAAGCGAGCTGGCCCCGGGAGGGGCGGTGGCAGTGGAGGGAGTTATGTTAGAGTACGTGTGTGGGAGAGGGGGAAACAGTGTAGACCTCGGGGTAATGGGTAAATCGGTGTATATGTATGTGCGGAGAAAGACAATAATATATGGGAGCAGAACTAAGGCCAATCGGGCCGTCAAATCTGCCTCACCATTTGATCATGGCTTGTCCATTTCCCTCTCAATACCATTTTCCTGCCTTCACCAACAACCCCCCCTCCCACCCCGTAACCTTTCACGCCGTGACCAATCAAGAACCTATCAACCTCTGCCTTAATTACCTCCAGTCCTGACCAAGGGTCTGGGCCCAAAACCTCGACTGTGCTTCTTCCTATAGATGCTGCCTGGCCTGCTGCATTTCACCAGCATTTTGTGTGTGTGTGTGTGTGTGTGTTTTAAACAAGATATACTTTATTCAGAAATAAAATTATGTACAATAAACCATTCAATGACTCTCAGTCCTTTACAAATGTTTCCATTACAGTCTTTACATTCCCACACTTTTGCCACCCAGGTGGCCCTCTGTTACTTCATATTTACATACACTTGTTCAGAGGTATACACCCCGCCCCCACTACCCCTTTCCAATTAACTTCGGCCAACTCCTCCTTCATGCCTCCACTGGAATACAGATACATCTGACTAGCTTCGCCTTCTCAAGCTGCAGGGTGAATTCTATCATGATCACTGCCGCCTAAGTGTCCTTTTTTGTTATGATCTCAAACCAAACCTGGTTCATTACACAACACCAAATGCAAAATTCCCTTTTTCCTGGTGGGCCCAAGCACAACCTCTAAAAGCCATCTTGTAAGCATTTTACAAATTCCCTTCAGATCCAGCGCCAACCTGATTTTTCCAATCTACCTGCTCACTGAAACCCCCCATGAATATCATTCATTGACCTTTTTACTTAATTTTCCTATCTCCCATTGTAATTTGTGCCCCACATCCTGGCCACTATTTCGAGTCCCATATATAACTCACAAGAGGTTTTGTTTACCCTTACAGTTCCTTAACTGTACCCACAAGAGTTTCTCATCTACATTACCTCTTTCTAAGAATTTGATTTCATTTTTGCCCCCAAAAGAGTCCTCCAACCTGCCTGTGTTTTCGATATGATGTGTATTCTTGTATGCTGAACCCTCAACTTTGATCTTCTTTCTGCCATCACTCAGAGATGCCAATAACGAAATACCTGTTGATCTCTCACTGTGCTACAAGATCATCTACCTTATTGTCTGCATGCAGATATAAACCTTCAGTCCTGTGTTAATTTCTCTTATCGATTTCACCTCTCTGTTACACTTCAGCTCCTCCCACTGACTGCAATTCTGACATTTTATCTGCCTGTCCTTCTGCACCATCTCACTACACGCTGCATCTTCTTGTTTACCAGGGGCCCCATCCTCAGCTCTATCTCTCTAGTTCCCATCCCCCTGTTAAAGTAGGTTAAACCCTCCACAACAACGCTCTCAAGGTTATTATTCAGGTGTAACCCGTACTATTTTGTATACTCAAACATTCCCCAGGTTCCAAGGTTATCAAGCTGAGGAATGGTAGTGGGCACAAGCTCCCACTACCTAAAAGTGCTCCTCACAGCATGCGCCTCGAATAGCCTCTGACAACCAATTTCAACTCCTGGCCTTCTTGTGTGGCTTAGCCTCTAAACCCAGTGGAACCTGGGAACCTACTGACTGGAGAAGAGGCAAAGACGGGCACAGGCGCCTTAAAACCAGTGCTTCAGGTAAGTGGAGCTCGTCAGAGTCCATCAAAGAGAGGGAAAACTTTGATTTCAAACCTCCATTGCCTTGCGGCCATACCCTCTCATAGGAAATGCTTCGGGAGTAAACCCTGAGGACAGATCCGGAGCTGGAGTCCGTAAGGTAGCCCAACGTTGCCTTCAACCTCCTTCTGACAACTCCTGTGACGACACTGGTGCCCTTCCCTTGGACAACAGGCATGGAGAGGGGAGACTCGCTGCATAGGCAACTGCCAGACTTCCATACATCCTTGTCCAGGCCTGCGTCCTGGAGAGGGCACAGATCCATGGACTCACCAGACTAACGGATGCCACACACATTCCCCAGAGAGTCCCAATAATCCAGAATTTTGAGACCATCCTTCCTGGACCAACTTTGAGCCACATATTCATCTGCAAAATTATCCAATACATACCTCCCGATATTCCCTGTTCAGGACCTCATACCTTTTGCTAGCTATGTTTTTGGTACCAATGTGCACAACGACTTCCAGCTGTTCACCCTCCCCCTTCAGAATACTATGGACCTGAGCCTGACACCCGGAGCAACATACCATCCGGGTGACCCTTTCACGTCCATAGAATCTCCAGTCTACCTCTCTAACTATGGAATCCCCTCTCACTACTGCCCTCCTGTTACCCCTCCCAACCTCCCAACTTCCATTCTGAGCCACAGAGCCAGACTCATTGCCGGAGACCAGGTCACTGTGTTTCCCCCTTTAAGTCACCCCCTCCCCAACTGTATCCAAAGCAGTATACTTATTATTGAGGTGTATGGCCACAGGGCAAATCTGCACTGGCTGTGAGAATCAAAAGTGCTGGAAATATGAGCCAATGTTATGGATTCTGTGGGCACATCACACCTGCTCTTTGAAACACGGTATGTTTCTTTGCCACTCCAACCTCACCTACCTCAGACATTGACAAATTTTTGGGGAACTCAGCAGATCTATGGGGAATTTATCAGGCAGCATGCACGGAGAAGAATAAACAGTCAACGTTTCAGTGCAAGATTCTTAATCGGGACTGGAAAGGAATGGGGCAAATGTCAGAATAAAGAGGTGCATGAAGTGGGAGGACTACAGACAGGCAGATGGAATGTGAGACCGGGCGAGGGGAAAGAAGTAAGAAGCTGAGAACTGACAGGTTGAAGAGGTAAGGGGTAGTGAAGAAGGAATCTGATAGCAAAGGAGAGTGAACGATGAAATAAATGGAAGTAAGGGGGAAGCTCAGTGGGTCAGGCGGCATCTGTAGAAGGAAATAGAGAGTCGATGTTTTGGTTTGAGTCCTGAAAGAGTAGAGGGGATATATCCATTACAAACATTTGGTGGAAAGGGCTGAAGCAAAAGCTGGAAGGTAGAGATGGATCCAGGTGAGCTGGAGTGATAGGCAGATAGAGGAGAGGAGATTGGGAATGGCGACAGAGCTGGGAGGACAGAGTTGGAGGCAACAATGGGCAGTAGATGATGGTAACTGACAGGATTGGTAGATGAACCATGGAACTAAATAAGGGAGGTGAGGAGGGAATTGGGAGCTTTGTGTGCATAATGGACAGATGGAGTTGATGGAGGAGGTGAAGGAGACAAGATCATGTCAGGCTGTTGTGGGTGTAGGAAGAACAAAGCAAATCCAAAGGACCAGCACATATTAACGCTAGGTGTCTACAAACTGACAGTATAAACATTGAATTCTCCAATTTCAGGTAACCTGCTCACCCTCTGTATCTTTTCTCCTCCTGGTCTACCCAGGTCCTCCTATACCCACCAGAGCCCCATCACCCTCTTCACCCTCTTTCTTTCCCCATTAGAGATGTCCGCGCAGGAATGTATCAGCACGATTGATGTGCATGCAGAAAGAGAGATATTGAATAGGGGACAGTCCTTGACCTGTTTCAAGAGATTACAAACATTCATAAGGTACAGGTTGCTTTTGTATTAGACATTGAAATAGTCCTCAGATGGAAACTTTGAGTACAGATTCAACATTATATTGGACCAATACTCTGTATGTGAGGTTAACCTCTCTGCAGGGCTACACTATATTCAGTTTATGGCTTCACACCATGACCTTTAGATGAAGTGATAAAGTTCCTGTCTTTTAAGGCTTTTGAATGTGAGAAACCGAGACCTTTATCTCTGTCTGGGTTGCTGTACATGACCATCAAAGAATAGCAACTGTGACAATTTGTGTTTATACCTTGCACTTTTATTTGCTTTGTGAAAACGGTTGGTTACCTTTTGAATGGTGGGTGAGCTGTTTCTTCAACACAGCAAATCAAGCAGCAACTGTGGATCCAAATGCTGTAAGATGATGGTTTAAGTCAAGGTCCTGCATCAGGGCTGAGAGGGAAGAGGAAATGTAGTCAATTATGTATGGGTAAGAGGTAGGTAGGAGATGAGAAACTGGAAATCACCTCATCAATTTTCCCTGCTAATTACTGCAAATCACTGCCAAATACTCTTTACTTCTCAGTCATCCTGCTGCAGGTCGACTCAAACTCTTGACGCCCCCTTCTCCTCCACAGATGCTGATTGGTCCATTGATTGCAGCATCTACAGTCCCTTTTGGCTCTTGGTATTTCTTCAGCAGTGAGTGCATTAGCATACACTATAACTGTGAAGGGGACATCACTGTTGCCAATGCAACACAGTCAGTGGCAGCACCAGTAGAGTGAATGGGTGCAGCTGGACTAGAATGGTGGCTCAAACAAAGAGTAGAAGCTTCACGGTACTTATAAACTTGAGTTCACGGAAGAAGAAGGAGGCAGAGTTGGGAATGAAGGGAATTCCAATTGGGAATAAATACGACTACATTGGATCATTCTTTCTCTATTATTTATGGGATCTTTGCATGCATGGCTACAAAAGCGACAGGGCCTCAGGAACATAAGATTGGACCTCATAGTGTCTTGCCATTGTTTGTGTTGACCATCAGGCGTCTACTAACATGAACCCTGCACTAATTTCTTTTTATCTTACTTTCTCATCAACCTTCTTCAGGTACAATCACTGGAATAGAGGCCAACCACACTGCTCCTTCCCCACTGCAATCACCTCTTCCAATATCCTCTTTCTGGAGGTACTGCTAAGTTTCTCACACTCTCAACCCTATCTTTATCTGTAATTCCATCCGTGGTGCAGAGTTGCGGTCTCCATTGAGGCTGCAGCTCAGCCTCAGTTATTTATTTTAAGTTCATAGAGATGGTTTTGAGGACAAAGAAAGAAATTATGGGTCATGTTGTGTTTTAGATTCAGGGATGTAGTGGAGTTACAAGTTAGGCCTTAGTCTAGGCCTCTGTTCAGCACCCAATTTTCAAAGGCCAGCGTGTGAATGTCCAACGAAGGACATCCATAGACATCAGGTTGTCCCAGGTCAGCAGGCCCTGGGATTGGATGTCTACATGAGCAGGAGGCACAAATATTCACAAAGGCCGGTGAGTCAGCAAGCCAGAAATTCAGTCCAGGAGTGTGAGTTCCCATCACTGGCTAGAGCAATTGTCAATACTGAAAATTGAAGCTCAAAGGTAAATCAAAAGTCTGGAAGTCAAAGCCTGATGGTGAAGCCTGGAGAATGGAGGATCCTGGAGTTGGAGGACTGTCCATATGTGTGGGTAGGAAAGGGATTGTTCTGCTATTATTGTTTTGTTGCTTGTTGTTTTCTGTGTTCTTCTGCTGAATATTGGTGCCAGAACGTGTGGTGACACTTTGGGCTGCCCACAGCACATCCTCAGGTAGTGCTGTTTGTTAACACAAATGACTCAACTTATTGGATGTGCATGTTATGAATAAGTGAATTTGAATCTGAATCTCAATTTGAGTTATAGAGTCATAGGATACTAAAGCAAAGAAAAAGGCCATTCTGTCCATCCAGTCCATACCAAACTATTAACATGCCTAATCCCATCAGACTGCATCTGGACCAGTGTCCTCCATACAAATACCATCCTTGTACCGATTCAAGTTCTTAAATGTTGAAATCAAACCTGTAAACCTTGAATATCTGGTTCTAGTTTCACAAAACCTCAATGGAAAAAGCCTGCTTAATTCACCCTCTTTATATCTTTCATACTTTTGTATACCTCTATCAAAACTTCCCTCATTTTCCTGTGCTCCAAGAAATAAAGTTATCAACTCTTGAACCTTTCCCTATAACTCAGAACCTCAAATCCCGGCAACAGCATTGAAAATTTTCCCTGCACTTTTTTCAATCTCATATCTTTCGTGTGGGTAGCTGACTAAGTCTCACCAACTTCTTATACAAGTACAACGTAACATCCCAACTCCTGAACTCAGTACTTTGATTTATGAAGGCCAATGTGCCAAATGCTCTCTTCATGGGCCTATCTACCTGTAAGGCCACTTACAAGGAATTATCGATCTTTATTCTCAGATCCCTTTGTTCTACCGCATTCCTCAATGCCCTGCCTCTCACTGGGTAAGTCCTACCATAACTTGTCCACCCAAAGTACAACACTTTATATTTGTCTGCATTAATTTGATCTACCATTGTTCCAGCTTGTTCAAATCCTGCTTCAAGCTTTGATAGCATTGGTCATTGTCCACTGTGCCCTCAAACTTGGTGTCATTGGCAAATTTGCTGTTCCAGTTTACTACATTATCCTCCTGATGGTTGATATAGATGACAAACAGCAATGGACCCAGCTTAGATTCCTGCATTAAACCACTCATCATAGGCCTCCAGTCAGAGAGTCAACCACTACTACCACTCACTGATTTATACCACAAGCCAATGTCCAATCCAGTTTACTACCTCATCCTGAATGGCAAACAAATGAAACCACTTCACCAACATCTCAAGCAAACTTCTTTGTCAACCCTCCCTTGTCAAAGGCCTTGCTAAAGTACATGTTGACAACATCCATTACCTTGATTTCAACAACTTTGTTGGTAACTTTCTTGAGAAATTCTATAAGGTTGGTTAGACATGACCTACCTCGCGCAAAGGCATAGTGACTATTCGTAATCAGTTCCTGTCTATCCAAATACTTAGGTAGCCTGTCCATTAGAATACTTTACAATACTTTATCTACTACTAATGCTGGGCTCACCAGACTTTAATTTCCTGGCTTATTTTTAGACAATGGAAGAACATTAGCTATCCTCCAATCCTCTGGCATCTGACCTGTTCCTAAGGACATTTTTAATATGTCTGCTAGGACCCCTGCAATTTCTGCACCAGCCTTTCACAAGGTCTACGGGACTACCTTGTCAGGCTTTGGGGATTTATACACCCTAAATTGCCTCAAGACAGTAAGCACCTCTTCCCCTGTAATCTGTATATTGTCCATAACCTACAGACCCTGTGTCCATCTCCTGAGTAAATATAGATGCAAAATATTTTGTTTAAGATCTCCCCCATCCCTTTCGACTCCATGTATAGATGACCACACTGATTTTCCAGAGGAAAAATTTTGTCCCTTCTTAATATGTCTGCAGAGCCTTTGGGATTCTCCTTCACTCTGTCTGCTAGAGCAGCCTCGTGCCTTCTTTTAGTCCTCCTGATTTCCTTCTTAAGTGTTCTCTTGCTTTCTTGTGCTCCTCAAGTTCCTCAATTGTTGCTTCCTGCCTATAACACCCATGAACTTCCTTATTCTTCTTAACCAGGGCCTTGTGCAGCTGGATCCTGGACTTCTTGTCAGATTGCACAGAATCACAAATAATCTTAATCACACCTACACTCATGTGCATACAAACATTGCACACCCATACACAGACATAACGTACACATAAGCACACATTCACTTATGCATGCACGCGCACACTCCCACCTGGGGAAGTCCATGAGACTTCTCTCAACTTCCTCTTATCCTGGAGCATGTCATAACTTTAAAAACTCTGTCTGGTTTAGACTTGTGGCTTCCACTTGGAACACAGCTAAATGGTATTATTGGAATTGACGGGGAAGGAAATGAGACTTACGTTTTTGTTCTTTTTTTGGAATTAGCTGTAAAACTGCTGAGTTTTTGTTTTATGTTTGTCCAGTCACTGAGCATCAGCAGAAAATAATCCTGCTGTCTCCAGGTACTGTTGAGCAAACAAAAGAGGGGCAACTCATTCCCTTGAGTCTGTTTTGTCAACATCAAAATCCCATTTCCACCAGCCCGACACTCATCCCATTTTATTCTCCCCTGAGTTCCAGTACTCACACACACAATGTGGGCAAATTGAGTGGCCACTTATCCTACCAATCTGAACGATTGGCATCTTATTGCACTCACCTCAAAGATAAGCAAATGCTTTGAAAGGCTGGTCAAGAACGACATCTGCAGCATGCTGCCACCCACACGGGACACCCTGAAATTCGGCTACTGACACAACCAATCGACAGATGAGGCAATAGCCACTGCCCTACACACTGAAGAAGAAGGATGCTTATGTGAGAATGCTGTTCTTGGACTACAGTTCAGCATTCAACACCATAGTTCCTTCCGGGCTTGACAAGAAGCTCAGAGACCTTAGCCTTCACCTTGCCTTGTGCAGCTGGATCCTGGACTTCCTGTTATATCATCAGCAGGTGGTAAGAGTGGGCTTCCTCACCTCTGCCCCTCTGACCCTCAACAAAGGTGCCCCTCAGACTGTGTCCTAAGCCCCCTGCTTTACTCTCTGTATACTCATGACTGTGTTGCTACCCTCAGTTCCAATCTGTTAATTGAATTTACTGATGATACTACACTGATTGGCCTAATATCAAATAATACTGAGGCAGCCTACAGAGAAGAAGTTATCACACTGACACAGTGGTGCCAAGAAAACAGCCTCTCACTCAACAGAGGAGCTGGTTGTGGACTACAGCAGGAATGGAGACAGGCTAACCCCTATTGACATCAATGACTCTGGAGTTAAGAGGATGAACAGCTTTAAGTTCCTCGACATACACATCACCAAGGATCTCACGTGGTCTGTACATACCAGCTGTAGGTAAATAAAGTACAACAGCGCCTCTTTCACCTCAGACGGTTGAAAAAGTTTGGTATGGGTCCCCAAATACTACAAAGATTTTACAGGGGCAGAATAGAGAGCATCCTGACTGGCTGTATCACTGCCTGGTATGGGACTGTACTTCCCTCAATCACAGGACTCTGCAGAGAGTGATGCCGACAGCCCAATTCATCTGTAGATGTGAACTTCTCACTATTCAGGACATTTACAGGGACAAGTGTGTAACAAGGGCCCCAGGGATTATTGGGGATCTGAGACACCCCAAACACAAACTGCTCCAGCTGCTACCATCTGGGAAACAGTGCCACAGCATAAATGCCAGGACCAATATGCTCCGGTACAGCTTCTTCACCAGGCTATCAGACTGATTCATTCACGCAGATTCAATTGTATTTCTGTGTTATATTGACTGTCCTGTTGTACATATTATTTACTATAAATTGCACATTGCACATTTAGACAGAGATCTAATATAAAGATTTTTACTCCTCATGTATGTGAAGGATGCAATTAATAAAGTCAATTCAAATCAGTACTTCTAAAACCAAGGTTCCGTAAAACTGTTATCCTTACATTTTGTTCTGACAGGAACATAGAATCTGTACTCTCAAAATTTCACCTCCCACTTTACTGAGCACACCATTGCCAGCAAACAACCTGCTCCAATCCACACTTATCTGATTTCTTTTCAATACCATCAAAATTGGCCTTTCTCCAATGTAGAATCTGACCCAAGGATGAGACCTATCCTTCTTCATAATAATCTTGAAATTAATAGCATGATGAACAGTAGATGCAAAGCCAACTTCTGTCACCTGCCCTGTCTCCTACCTAATAGGAAATCTGGTATCACAATTGTCACAGTTATTATCCTTCAATCATTAGGCTCCTGAACCAGTCTGAATAACTTCACTCACCTCCACACTAAATTGATTCCACAACCTGTGGACACATTTTCAAGAACTCTTCAACTTTTAATCTCAATATTATTGATTATTTATTTACTTATCCATTTGTAGTTTGTCTTCTTTTGTACATTGGTTGTTTGTCAATGTGTGTACTTTTTCATTTATTCTATTGTATTTATTTGTATTTATTGTGAATCCCTGTAAAAAGATGAATGTCAGGGTAGTATATGGTGTTAAATGCTGCAGCTCGATGACCTTCGGCTTGTCAGGGAAAGTGAAGTGGTGATAGCATGAGCTACAGGGGCTAGTCACCCCATGGCTATAGGAGACAGGTAAATGGGTGACTCTCAGGAGAGGGAAGCGATAATGTCAGACACGAGAGAGCACCCTTGTGGCCATTCCCCTCAACAATAGTTACTCCATTTTGAGTACTAGTTGTTGGCGGGCTGGGGGTGGGAGGTACCTACCTGGGGAATCAACAGTGGCCGTGCTTCAGGCACTGAGTCTGGCCCTGTGGCTCAGAAGGGTAGGAAACTGAAGAGGATGGCAGCAGTAAACGGGGACTGTATAGTCAAGGGGACAGATAGGCCATTCTGTGGATGCGAGAAGGAAACATGAATGGTAATTTGCCTCCCAGGTGCCAGGGACGGCAATATTTCTGAATGTGCCCACAATATCTTGAAATGGGAGGATGAACACTCAGAGGTTGTGGTACATATTGGTACCAATGACATAGGTAGAAAAAGGAAGGAGGTCCTGAAAGCAGAATACAGGGAGTTAGGAAGGAAGTTGAGAAGTAGGACCTCAGGGGTAGTAATCTTAGGATTGTTGCCTGTGCCACACAACAGCGATGACAGGAATAGAATGAGTTGGTGGATAAATGCGTGGCTGAAGAATTGGATCGAGGGGCAGGGATTCAGATTTCTGGATCACTGGGACCTCTTCAGGGCAGGTGTGACCTGTACGAAAGAGAAAGATTCTACTTGAACCTGAGGGGGACCAATATCTTTGCAGGCATGATTGCTAGGGCTGTTTGGAGTAGTTTAAATTAATGTGGCAGGGGGATAGGAACCAGTAAGATAGAGCTGAGGATCAGCCAGCATGTTTACAAGGAAATTATGCAATATGAATGTAAAGAAGGAGAAGCCAATGATTGGGTACAACTGTAGACAGAGCAAAGAGTTAAGTTGTACTACTGAAGCAAAATTCATAAGGGCAAAGAATGAAGGTGCTGTATTTAGATGCACATAGCATTCGGAATAAGGAAGATCAACACGTGGCTCAGTTCGGGATTGGTTGGTATGACGTTGTGGGCATCACTGAGTCATCAATGAAAGAAAGTCATAGTTGGGGGTTTAAAATCAAAGGACATACTTTGTATCGAACGGATAGGCGGGAAGGCCTAGGCAGTTGTGTGGCACTGTTGGTAAGAGATGGAATTACATCTTTTGAAAGAGGTGACATGGGGGTCAGTGAATTTTGAATTTTTGTGTGTGGAGTTAAGAAACTGCAAGGGTAAAAAAGAAACATTATGAGAATCATATATTGGCCTCCAAGTGGTAGCCAGGATGTGTGTTTGAAATTGCTAAGGGAGCTGGAAAGACTTGTAATAAGAGTAATGGCACAATTGTAATGGGGACATTGCTATGCAAAGGGATTGGGAAAATCAGGTTGGTTTTGGATCACAAGAGAGAGAATTTGGTTGAATGTCTACGAGGGCTTTTTAGAGCAGCTTGTACTGGAGCCTCCATGGAGAAAGGCTATCTTGGATAGGGTGTTGCATAATAACCCAGATTTTATTAGTCAGCTTAATGTAAAGGAATCCTTAGCAGGCAGTGATCATAATATGATTGAATTCATACTGCAACTTCGGAGGGAGGAGCATAAGTCTCAGGTATCAGTACTGCAACAGAATAAAGAGAATTATAGAGACACGAGAGAGGAGCTTGCCCAGGTGGATTGGAGGAGGATACTGGCGGGGATGACGGCAGAACAGAGATGACTGAAGTTTCTGGGATTAGGTCACAAGGTGCAGGATTGACATATCCCACAGAGGAAGAAGTTCTCAAATGGCAGGGCTTAGCAACCGTTGCTGACAAGGGAAGTTAAGGACTGCATAAAAGCCAAGGAAAGAGCATTTTAGGTAGGAAACGTAAGTGGGAAGTTAGATTATTCAGAAGCTTTTAAAATCCAACAAAAGGCAACTAAAAAGTTATAAGAAGGGAAAAGCTGAAATATGAGGGCAAACCAACTAATATAAAGCAGGATACTAAAAGTTTTTCATTTTTAAAAAGGATAAAAGGGAGGTGAGAATGGATATTGGACCACTGGAAAATGATGCTGGTCAGGCAGTAAAAAGGAACCAAGAAATGGCAGATGAAATTAATAAGTACTTTGCTTCAGTCTTTACTGTGGAAGGCACTGGTGAATTGAATTGAATTGTCTTTATTACTTGCGTCCTTCATATACTCATTATATCTCTGTCTAAGTGTGCAATGTGCAATTATATTAATTTACAATAAATATGTATTATGTACAACTGGATAGCCAATATGACATAGAATTACAGTTGTGTGAGCATGAATTTAGAAGTCTGATGGCCTGGTGGAAGAAGCTGACCCGGAGCCTGTTGGTCCTGGCTTTTGTGCTGCAGCAACGTTTCTAGGATCGTAGCAGCTAGAACAGTTTGTGATTTGGGTGACTCGGGTCCCCAATGATCCTTTGGCCCTTTTTACACACCTGTCTTAGTAAGTCCCGAATAGTGAGAAGTTCACATCTCCAGATGTGCTGGGCTGTCGGCACCACTCTCTGCAGAGTCCTGCGATTGTGGGAATTACAGTTCCCATATCAGGCAGTATTGCAGGGTTGGTAGCACTGAGGAAGCAATGCGATTGCAGTAGGACTTCAACAAATTCGAAGAATGAACAAAATGGGGCAGCTGAAATACAGTGTTGGGAAATGTATGATAATGCATTTTGGTAAAAGGAAAAGTAGTACAGACTACTATCTAAATGCGAGAAATTTAAACATCAGAAATGCAAAGGGACTTAGGAGTCCTCGTGGAAGACTCCCTTAAGGTTAATTCAGAGGTTGAGTCTGTGGTAAAGAAGTCAAATGCAATGTTGGCATTTATTTCAAGGAGAATAGAATATTAAAACAAGGAGATCATACTGAAGCTTCATAAGACACTAGTCAGGCCGCACTTGGAGAATTGTCAACAGTTTTGGGCCCCTTAGCCCAGAAAGGATTTATTTTGATTGGAGAGAGTCCAGAGGAGATTCACAAGGATGATTCCGGGAATTAAGGGGTTAACATATGAGGAACATCTGGCAGCTTTGAACCCGTGCTCACTGGAATTTAGAAGGATGTCTAGGGATCTCATTGAAAGGACAAGATAAGGAGGATGTGAGAAGGCTGTTTCCTCTGGTGGGGGTATCCGAAACTAGAGGACACAGCCTCAAGTTCAGGGGCAACCTTTTAGAAAAGAAGTAAACAAGAATTTTTTTAGCCGAAGAGCATGAATCTGTGGAATGCTGTGCTGCAGACTGCGGTGCATGTCAAGTCTGTGTGTGGGTATGTTTAAAGCAAAAGTTGATAGATTCCAGGTGTATGGGGTTGAATGGGATCCAAGAACAGCTATGATGAAGTGGCAGAGTGGATTTGATGGGCTAAATGGCCTAATTCTGCTCCAATGTCTTGTGGTCATTTATGTGTACTTTAATTATAAATCTACTGTGAACTTTGAAATTCAGTATTTCTTTTTTAACTACTTCCGATGGTGCTACAGTTTTTACACCATTCTGTGGCTTTGACTTCTTTGCTGATATTTATTGTTGTTTTTATTGTTACCATGTATATTCTTTGTCTGTAAACTTCCTGCAAACAAGGAATTTCATTCCATCCTGGTGTATACAGCAATGAACTATCCAACTCATTCACTGAACAACCCCAATATTGCAATTAAAGAACTTGGAGCTCGCAAGCAGTGATCTACAGATACTTCTTGGCCAACAATGGGATTTTGCTCTCTTCTCTATTACAATATTCCAATTATTTACTTCCTTTCTATTTGCCTGGAGAAAATGCAAATTTTCCATCATTGAAGTGGGCTGGAGAGGCCTCTCCTGCTACAAGAGTATCTGAGACCAGATGAAATTCAGCCATTTTGAATGGAAGCAAGAAAATTCTACACACACCTCCCACGCCCCCGCCCACCCAGCACCTCAGTAATTTCAACAGGATTTTTTTCAGAGCACCAGCAGGCTGCAGTACATAAAATGATTTCCAGTTTAACGGACAATGTCACTGTACAAGTAGAGAAATATTAGAATATGTTTTGAGCATATCTCTTGGGTAGTTGGTTTCTTTGCGTTGTTCACAATCCAACTGAAACTGTAAACTAGAAAGTAATCTGAAGGGAGAGTATTAGCTTGATGTTTCCAGCACAGTGCATTCTGCTGTATCCAGGGGTTTGGAGCATGAGTGTTGATGCAGGCATGTTAATTCAAGCTGCTCTACTTGTTCCAGAACACTCCCTTTGTCGGATCTTTCTGTTTGTCCCCCTCCCCATCCGTTAAGTCTTTAAGTCGTTTTGACCCAGCCACCCAAAGCGAGTGAGCAAATCTTGTTCAGTGTTATTCACAGGTCATAGTCGAGTGTGGTTGTGATTTTCATGTTCTGCTGTGTGAAGCCATACGAGCAACTTGAAACTTAACATCGCACCAATAGGTACGGTATTGGAACATGGTGTGAATCCGCATCTTGCTGTTCGCACGTCATGCAAGGCTCTGCGGCCATCAATTTTCCACATGCCTGTCGGCTTCCTACTGAATGCACCGTACAATCTCTCGATGCGACACAGAGTGTTCTGAGCTCACATTTCACCTGTCAAACCTTTGCATCCCATGCTTGTCTTGCCTATTCTATCCACTCTCATTCAATACCTAAAATGGTACTCTCCCCTGCACCTTTCACTGGACCTCCTTAAACCTCTAGTCCTTTCAATCAATTCTCCCTCTTACCCATCTACCTATGACAGCCTGCACTGTTACAGTGCGACCTAACAGAACAGAGAGGAACTTCTCATTGTCAGTATCTCAGAATCAGGTTTATTATCACTGACACATGTTTTTGGGCAGCAGCACAGTGCAAGACATAAAAGCCGCTATAAACTGCAATAAGAACTGTTTAAAAAATAAATAATTAGCGCAAAAAGAGAGCTAAAAGTGAACTGGGAGTTCAGGGGTTCATGGTCTGATCATAATTACTTTAGTAGAAGAGTCAATAAAGAATCTTCATCACATCATAAGGTGACTTTGAAAATAAAGTGTGAAATAACAAGCAGAGCTACATCTCAGAAAGTGAGATGTTTCACACTAACAATGGTGTCAGATACAAATAACAGCAATTCAGTAAGTCTTGGTGAGGCAAAAGGCAGAGGGGTCATTACAGTCACAATACCCTGGCCCCAGGCATTTATTAATTGTACAGACTGGTAGGCAGCACTGGCATTGTGAAGGTAGTGAGAAGATATTGCAGAATCTTCTATATATCAGGGAATAGGTGAATGAATTCTGCAGAACAGTGTAGCACCAACAGGAAGTGTTCCTGTCATGTTTGCTCTCTTCCCCTCAGATTCAGACTGACACTTAGTCTGAATCTGAGACTTAGTTGCTTCCAGAAAGTATTGGCTGGCTGCCTTACAACCTGCTATGTGAACGCCAATGACTCTGAGCCGAAAATCGTACAAAAGTTAATGGATTTGGCCCAGTACATCATGGGTAAAACTGTCGCAGCACTTACATGAAACACTTTTGCAGAAAAGCAGCATCCATTGTGGGAGATCCTCACCACCCAGGCCGTGCTCTTTTCTCACTGCTGCCATTAGGTAGAAGGTGACTCTGAAATCACACCACCAGGTTCAAGAACAGTTAGTACCCCTTAGCCATCAGGCTCTTGAACAAATGGGAGTAACTACATTCATTTAAGGACACTTTGATCTTGCTATTAAAGACTTGTTTTTCAATGCTATTTATTTATTATCCACATTTGCAGTTTGTTTACAGTTACTGTTCTATAGGCTTGTTAAGTATATCAACAGAAAAAGAATCTCAGGGTTGTTTGTAGTGACATGTATGCACTCGGATAATAGATTTTACTTTGAACTTTGAATTTTTGAAGGGTTGTTCTGGTGATTGATAATGAAGGTTGAAGCCTGAAAGTTGAAGGGAGCCTGGAGAGTGGAGGCTGGAGGGCTGTCCCGGGGTTGGAGGTCTGCCTGTGTGTGTGGTTATGTTTGTTGATAATGCAAACAACACATTTCAATGTACATGGGATGAATAAATGAATCTGAATCACAGTGTGAAGCAAGGGCAGAATACAAATCACATAAAAGTAGAAAGCCACAGTTTGCTGTCACCTCTTTCCATCCATCGGAGAACAAAAGTGAAATATTTCCTAAGATAAAACAAGGATAATAAAATGCGAAAGCAGTGTTTGCCGTCTTTAAGCAAAGTAGGAAACCATTATTAAAGAGAGACATTGTACTTGGTATGGATGCATGTCTTTATTGAGCAGATGAAGTTCTGTGTGTGTCGCTCTGGATTTCCAGCATCTGCAGAACCTCTTGTTTATGATTTGCTGCTCCACAGCAAAGTCTCTTCAAGGTATGCCTACCCTGAAAAAGTTTAAATCTTCCCTTCATCTGGAGCTCTGTGAGATATTCTCTGTGATCTCTGCTACCCTACAGCACTTCGACCATATGCTCACCCAAACTCGCTACCACAGCCACATGTACCTAGCAGATTGTACTCCTTCCCCTCCCCCACTTACTTATTCCAGAATCTTCCCCTTCCTTTCCAGTCCTGTTAAAGGGTCTCAAAATGTCGACTGTTTAATCCTCTGCCTGACCTGCAGTTTCTCCAGCATTTTATGGGTGTTACACTGGATTTCCAGCATCTGCAGAATCTCTTTTGTTTATGGTTGGCCTCTTGATGTTATTGGTTATAATATGATTCAAACACCAGGAAATGGGATGAGGAAAAGTAGGCATTTTGGTCAACATGGACCAAGTTAGGTTGAAGGTCCTGTTTCTGTGAAGTAGAACTCTGAATATTTAACACAAAATACTTCCAATGGATGTCACATCACTGAAGCAAAGTTTAATGATGGAGGCTTGGTGATATTGACATTCAGTTTGATCATGGCTGATCAGCTCACAGGCCTCCTCTTGATTGCCAATTCCCCAAGTGCACTTACTTCCCCGAACATTCAAAAATATATCGACTTCCTCTTTAAAAACCAGTCATCCTGCCTCCATAACACTGTGGCATCGAGAATACCTGTGAGTCAAAATCCTCTGCACAAAATAAATAGTATACACCCCATTCTAAAACACTAAACAAAAGAAATTCTGCAGATGCTGAAAATCCAGAGCAATACACATAAATGTTAGGCTGCTTTAAATAATTGCCCCTGCCACTATAATGATTCCCTCTCAACTGAGACTCCCGCTCCCCTTGAGTGGAAACAACTCAGTATTCACTCTTTTTTCAATAAGAAGATAAAAACTGCACACCTGGACCAATATTCTTGCAATGCACTTGGTAGGTTGAGAGGAATCAGGAAATGTTGGGGCAGACCACTAATTAAGCTCTTTGATTACCTCATATTGAGGAAAAACAAACCTCCTAAGCCACGTTATATCTTCTTTTTGGGTTCATTTATTTATTTATCACATGTATAGTACATCAAAACATACCATGAATATGTTTGTTTGCATTAGCAACCATACAAATTTAAGGATGTGCTGGGGCAGTCAGCAAGAGACCACTGCACATTCTCTTGCCAACATCTATTGAAATTTGCAAGAATCTTTGGTGACAAATTACACCTCCACAAACTCCTAATGAACTAGAGCCACTGTTGTGCCTAAATCATCATTGCATCTGAGTGTTGGATCCAGGACAGATCCTGTCATCGTGTCACCTTGTTATGCTTCTTCTAGTTTAACTTTGAACCAACGGGAAGATCTACTGATTAGGTGCTTTCTACAAAATAGCTCTGTCCCACTTGCAAATCTGAATTTCAAGGCCTTGTCTGCAGAAAAATCTATTTGTTTCTAATGTGGCTTCCTGATTACATAACCACTCCAAAAGGTAGTGCAGTTAGTCCAGCTCTGTAGAACAGGAAGCTGCAAGGTGGATAAACAGAGCAATGCTTGCACACCAAACAAAGTAACTGTTGTGTAAGCGATGCAAAACAATAAGTTTATACATGCTAGGGTGAACACTTGCCAGGCCTTCTGACCAGTAACAATTCTGTTGCTTCCTATAGTGCTGCAGGAGCTTAATAATACTGCTCAGCAACTTGAAGGCTTCTGAATCTCAGACATATCATGCCTTCATGAATTCAGGATTTATCAACTTCTTGAACCTACCTGCACAACCCTGAACCTGCCACGGCAATATATCACTAAAGAGCACCTGTCGCACTACCATGGAATTAGTCCATGGTTAGATCTTTGGTTTTTTTGCACTGTCTTTTTTTTCTCTCTCTCTTTACTCTCTTGTGTAATTGATTTTCTGTGTGCCTCCGTTACTTATTTTTTCTGGTTCATCACACCACCCACATTCACTGTCTGTAGATGCTGCTCTTGAATTCCCTTCTAAACAATGGGACCTCACTCCTGTGCAATTGGTCTATCACTGGTCATGAGGCATTGTGGGACCTGATGGGACCGTGCAAAACAGACTCTTTAAATACATGCTGGAATCTGAAGCCAAAAAAACACCTGCTGGAGAGACTCAGCAGGTCCAGCAATATCTGAGGAGGGAAATAGTCAGTCAATGATTCAGGTTGAGACACATCATCTGAATTGTTGACCCAATTCCATCAGTTGTCTCCAGATTCGACCACTCTCCTAAAGAGTACTAGTAATTAACAGTAGCTCCTTGACCAATCAGCTTGCCTTTGCAGTGTGAGGGAAAACACATGGGAGCATGTGAAAACTCCATACACAGATAGCACAGATCAAGGATCAAGCTGAGGTCTCTGGACCCGTGAGGCATATCTCTATCCTCTGTGCAACTGTGCCAACTCAAATATCTCTCCATGTGGTGTGTGGTGAATTCTGCTTGATAGCACCTTGGGATGATTTATTATGCTCTTCAGAATCAGGTTTAATATTTTTTATTTTGCGGAAACAGTACATTGCAATAATTAGTCATAAAACTATGAATTAAATTAAGAAGTATATATAAAAATAAATTATATTAGTAATGCGAGCAGAGGGAAAAGTACTGAGGAAGTGTTCATTGGTTCATTGTGCATTCAGAAATCTAATACAAAGGGGAGGAAGATCATCCTGAATCATTGACTGTGTGACCTCAGGATCCTGTACCTCCTCCCGTGGGTGGAGGGAGTCCTTAATGATGGATTGTTCCTTGAAAATGTCCTTGCATGCTGGTGCCCATGATGGAGATGATTGAGTTTACAACTTTCTGCAGCTTTTTCCGATCCTGTGCAGAGGCCTCTCCATACCAGACGATGATTCAACCCAGTTAGAATGCTCTCCACAGTTCAACTGTAGAAATATTCGAGTGTCTTTGGTGACATACCAATTCTCCTCAAACTCCTAATGAAGTATAGCTACTGTCATGCCTTCTTTGTAAATGCATCAATATGTTGCATCCATGATAGATCGAAGAGATGTTGATACCCAGGAGCTTTAAACTGCTCACTCGTTCCACAGCTGATCCTTTGATAAGGACTGGTGTGTGTTCCCTTGATTTCTCCTTCCTGAAGTTCACAATCAATTCCTTGCTCTGACTGCATGGTTGTTGAAGTGATGCCACACAACCAGTTGATCTATCTCACTCTTGGACCCTTCCTCATCACCATCTGAAATTCTGTCAACAATAATTGCGTTGTCATCAAATTTTTAGATGACTTCTGAGCTGCGCCTAGCCACACCATTGTGGGTACAGAGAGTTTGGAACAGTGGGCTAAGCATATGTCCTTGAGGAGCACCCATGTTAGTTGTCAGTGAGGAGGACATTGTTACTTCTGATCTGCACAGACTGTAGTCTCCCAGTGAGGAAGTCAAGGATCTAGTTGCGGAGGAAGGTACAGAGGCCCAGGTTTTGGAGCTTGTTGTTTAGAACTGAGGGTATGGTTGTGTTAAACACTGAGTCAATAAAGAGCAGCCTGACATCAATATCATTATTGCCCTGGTGATCCAAGGCTGAATGGAGAGCCAGTGAGATTGCATACCCTGGAATCTGTTGTGGCAATAGGCAAATTTAATTATATTATGAAGCGTGGAAACAGGCCTTTGGCTCACACTGTCCTGCTGACCCAAGTTTTCCTGCAAACAGCCCATAGCATATTAAAGGGTAGTAATCAAGGCAACTGGACTTTCTGTGTTGTCTAGAAGACGCTTTGCCACTCATCCGAGAGGCTTCTTCAGTTCTGATCCATGGTAAGTAGTTTTCCGGCTTATAAACTTTGTGAGTTGTTGAAAGACATAGCAATCACACGAGGGTCGTTAAGAGCCATAGAGGTAATGAGAGGGTCATTTGTTTTATTCTTACATGAATGGAGGTGTGAACTATTGTGGAGACAATGAGGTAGAGATGTTGGGATTGCATTTTAAGTAGCTGATCGGTAGTGTCATAGCCCACCCCCTCTGTTTTCAGGGATGGGCTTTCCAGTTTGGCAAAAGTGGCTTCCTTAACCCCTCTTTCAAACCACCTGACCTCCCTGTCCAAAATGTGCACATTGTCTTTTGTCCTTTAGGTGTAGATATACAGCTGAGTCTTGGCCTGAGGTGGGCCCTCCTATGTTGAGCCATCTATTTGTGAAGTGTTTATTTTGGCTCTCTGATATACAGATTTGTGTAGTTCTCATTCCATTGGACAGCATATACAATATTGCTCTGTATATGTTTGGCTGTAGGATCCCTGGGGTGGACGAGTTTCTGTCTGACTGTGCTGTAGGTTTAAAACCACAGGGATTAGATGTTTTTTTTTAAATCTTTCCGAGTTTCTCTGCAACTCCAGCTACATATGGGATGACTAAGTTTTTCCGTCTGCTTAGCTCCTTGCCTCTGTCTGTTGAGCTGATGTCCCTGCTGGTTTTTGCTGCTGTCTTGATGAAGGCCCAGTCAGGGTAGCCACAGGCTTTCAACGCTTCGTTCAAATACTTGTACTGCTTTTCTTTAGCTGTAATGTTGGTGGGCACAGTCTTGGTGTGGTGATCTAGTGTTCTGATAACTGCCAACTTATGTTCTAATGGGTGATAAGAGTCAAATCATAGGACCTGACCTGTGTGGGTTGGTTTCCTGGAAACTTCAATATCTAGATGTTAATTTTCTTTGATAAGTAGTGTACAGGCTAAGAAGGCCAGTCTATTGTTCTCAACATCTTCTCATGTAAATTTAATGTTATTAAAAACCGTGTTGATGAGAACATAAAATCCGGAAGATAGAACGTTACAGCAAAGTACTGACACTTTGGCCCATAATGTTGTGCTGATCTTTTAACCTACTTTGTTTAATCTAACCTGTGGATAATTGTGGATAGTGTTGAGGATTGTCGAAGATTGCAGAGAGACATTGTTAGGATGCAGAAGTGGGCAGATGGAGTTCAACCCGGAGAAGTGTGAGGTGGTACACTTTGGAAGGACAAACTCCAAGGCAGAGTACAAAGCAAATGGCAGGATACTTGGTAGTGTGGAGGAGCAGAGGGATCTGGGGGTGCATGTCCACAGGTCCCTGAAAGTTGCCTCACAGGTAGATAGGGTAGTTAAGAAAGCTTATGTGGTGTTAGCTTTCATAAGTCGAGGGATAGAGTTTAAGAGACGCGATATAATGATGCAGTTCTATAAAACTCCAGTTAGGCCACACTTGGAGTACTGTGTCCGGTTCTGGTCGCCTCACTATAGGAAGGATGTGGAAGCATTGGAAAGGGTACAGAGGAGATTTACCAGGATGCTGCCTGGTTTAGAGAGTATGAATTATGATCAGAGATTAAGGGAGCTAGGGCTTTACTCTTTGGAGAGAAGGAGGATGAGAGGAGACATGATAGAGATGTACAAGATAGTAAGAGGAATAGACAGAGTGGACAGCCAGCACCTCTTCCTCAAGGCACCACTGCTCAGTACAAGAGGACATGGCTTTAAGGTAAGGGGAGGGAAGTTCAAGGCGGATATTAGAGGAAGGTTTTTCACTCAGAGAGTGGTTGGTGCGTGGAATGCACTGCCTGAGTCAGTGGTGGAGGCAGATACACTCGTGAAGTTTAAGAGACTATTAGACAGGTATATGGAGGAACTTAAGGTGGGGGGTTATATGGGAGGCAGGGTTTGAGGGTCAGCACAACATTGTGGGCTGAAGGGCCTGTGATGTGCTGTACTATTCTATGTTCTATTTTGTATGTAACCTTTCCTTCCTATATAACCCCTCCATTTTTCTAGCATGAATTTGTCTGTCTAAGAAGTTTTTAAATGCCTCTAATGTATCTGCTTCTGGCAGGGCCTTCCCTGTACCTACCACACTCTCTGTAAAGAACGTACATCTGACCTTCGGCTCTCCTCTCCTCCAGTCAACTTAAAGTTATGCTCCTTTGTGTTGTTCATTTACGCCCTGGGAAAAAAATCTCCAGCTGTCCACTCTACATATGCCTGTCATCTTTGGCCTGATACACCTTTGTCAAGTCACCTCTAACCCTTCCTCACTCCAATGAGAAACCAATGAGGACCCCATGCACCCCTCATACAATCTCTATCCCTCCTGCTGTCTGGGAAAAGGTTCCGAAGCATTCGGGTTCTCACGACCAGTCTATGTAACAGTTTCTTCCCCCAAGCTATCAGACTCCTCAATACCCGAAGCCTGGACTGACACCTTGCCCTACTGTCCTGTTTATTATTTATTGTAATGCTGTTTTTGTGCACTTTATGCATTCCAGTGTAGGTACGTAGTCTAGTATAGCTTTCTCTGTGATTTTTTTTTTATTATGTAGTTCAATCTAGTTTTTTGTACTGTGTCATGTAAACCATGGTCCTGAAAAATGTTGTCTCATTTTTACTATGCACTGTACCAGCAGTTATGGTCGAAATGACAATAAAAGTTGACTTGACTTGACTTGACTTGAAAAGCCCTGGTTTGCTCAATTTATCTCCATAATACAGATCTCCAGTACAGACAGCATCCTGGTGAAATTCCTCTGCAACCCCTCCCCCCCCCCAATGCTTCTACATCCTCCCTATAATGACCAAAACTGAACCCAGTATTCCAAGTGTGGTCTAACCAAGTGTTTTATAGAGCTGCAACTCTACCTTGTGACTCTTCAGCCCATGTCTGTGCTGTTCAGTTCTATGACTCTATCGTCCTTACAATAGTGGTGGGAACTCAGCATGCGTTTCCACACCATCTCTTCCTCTTAACGATGGTGTAATCCATGCACCATCTGATAAGTTGATTGGCTACTGTAAGTTAACTGCATTACAGATGTGTGGTCAGTAACTCAGGGTAGAGATGATGGGCATGCGACATAGAGCAGATTTGAGGGATATGCTGTAAGATTGACTAGGACCAATTGATAACAACCACTTACTCAATCTCAGCAAGACCAAGGAGCTGATTATTGAATTCAGGAGGCGAAATCAGAGATCCATGAACCAGTCTTCAGTGGAGGGTTAGAGGTTGAGAGGGTCAGCAACTATAAATTCCTCAGTGTTATCAACTCTGAGGACCTGGACTGCACCCATCACATAACTGCAATTATAAAGAAAGAATGACAGTGCCTCTCTTCCTCAGGAGTTTGTGAGGATTTGGCATGATATCTAAAACTTTGACAAACTTCCATAGATGTGTAGTGGAGAGCCATTTGACTTGCTGCATCACAACCTGGCATGGAAATACCAATGCCCTTGAATGGAAATTCCAATAAAATGTTCTGGATATGGCCCAGTCTATCTCAGATAAAACCCTCCCCATCATTGAGCATATCTGCACAAAGACCTGTTGCAAGACAGCAGCATCCATCATCAGGGTCTCCCACCATCCAGGTCATGCTCAGTTCTCGCTGCTACCATCAGGAGCCTCAGGACTCACACCATCAGATTCAGTAACAGTTATTACCCCTCACCCATCAAGCTCTTGAACCAAAGGGGATAATTTCACTCGATTTTACCTGTCTCCATCACTAAAATGTTCCCACAAACAAGGGACTCATTTTCAACACCCTTCATCTCATGCTTTTGACATTTATTGCTTCTTTATTTATCATTATTATTGATTTCTTTTTCTACCCGCATAGTTTGTTCTCTTTTGCACGCTGGTTGGTTGACTGCCCAAGCTGCTGCAGTCTTTCATTGGTTCTATTATGGGCTTATTGAGAATGCCCACAAGAAAATTAATCTCAGGGCTCTGTTTGGTGACATATATGTGCTTTGATAATAAAGTTACATTGAACTTTGAATTTTTGATTGACATGCCCTTTTAAGCTGATGTAGACTCTATGGGTAGAATGGCCAGTGTCTCTATTATACAAAATACAAGAAATAGATACTCTGGTTTAAACTCAGGAAGTTCCTCTGCTATTGCTTGAATTTTCCACCACACAGACCTGCCTCATTTCTCTCAAACTTTAGATCAGTATCTTCCAAAAGTCAGTTTGACCAATGACACTATAAAGTAGGCTTTTTTACTGCAGGCACAATGCAGTTTGTAGGACCTTACTGTGTGAACTAGTGTTTTCAGAACTATGATCGTGTGAACATGCAGAAAATTCCATTTTGCATGTGAAGCACTTTGGAACGTTAGAAGTCCTAATGGAGCTATAAATATTTGAGTCCTTATCTTCTGTTTAGCATTTCTTCTTTCACATTTAGAAGAAATGCAACATCTCACAGTTATGCATAATTGAAGTTTAAGCAGAATATTGTGCTTTAGTACATGGAATTACAATATTAATCACTGGAAGTTAACAGGTAGGAGCAGAAGTAGTTATGAGGCAAAAGGTATATTAACAATTATTGCTACAGGATTTGAGTTTATGAATGGATATATATTAATACAATATTTTTTCAGGTTTATTATACAGAGAGTGGTAGGTCCATGGAACATGCTTCCAAGTGTGGTGGTAGAGGCAGGTACATTAGGGACCTTTAAGAGAACCTTAGGCACATATATGAATGAAAACTGGAGGGGTATGTTGGAAGGAAGAGTTAGATTGATCTTGGAATAGATTAAAAGTTCGGCAAAACATAAACCCAAAGGCCTGTAATGTTACGTGTTCTAATCATAATGGAGCAATTATCAGTCTTCTGGTGGGTATTGTTCTGTGGGTATCTAGGTTAGGATATAGGCTGAAAGTCAAGACCGATTGGTGATGTTGTTGGAAGATTTTCTGATAGGCATATTGTATAGGACGAGACAGAACAGACTGCAGAAGCTGGAATCCTGAGCTGCACATAAAGCAGTAGAGGAACTCAATGATTTGAGACCTTTCAGCTGGATTGGAAGAAAGAAAGTTGAAATCACCCCTTTTTCGTTCAGTCCAGATGAAGGGTCTCAACCCAAAAGGTCAAATGTCCATTTCCTTCCATAGATGCTGTCTGGCCCCTTGAGTTCCTCCAGCATGTTGTGTGTTGAAGTGGAAAAAGGTTTTTGTTATATTCCCCATTAAGATATCATTAAGGCTAATGACTCCCAATGACAGTGTGGGATAGAAATTCTTGTATGTTGCTTGCCTCTAGTGATGTTCTGCTGGGAAGTGAGGTGACTTCTGTCAAGATTCACACCTATCCACTTAAGATTCTGAAGTAGGCGAGAAAATCACGCATTGCCTTAGACTTGATAGCCAATTGCTCTAGGCCTGGGTTTTACAAAATGGTTCTGGATTCTGCCACATCTTGACAGTCCAGCCTCACCAGATACAGTCAGTGGGCTGATCTCACAAACCCCTTCTCTGCCCTCCACTCTTGAGATCATTGGAACAGTGGAAAAACTGTTAATATAGTCATGGGACCTGAACACATTACACATTCATACTTGACTCAGATTCATTAGAACATTTGGATACGTACATGTACTGGAAGGATATGGACCATATGCAGGCAAATAGGACCTATTTAGATGTGAATTTTGGTTGGCATGGACTAGTTGGGTCTGTTTCCCTGCTATAGGGCAATGACGTTATAGTACAATGATTGGACAAATCTAGTGCCAGGAGTTACATAGTTGTCTCTGAGTGGCTCAGGTAGATGCATGACTATCTCCTGAAGGTGTCCCAGGTCTTGGGGTCTTGCTGGGACCCCTTATGAAGTGCCGGGAAAGAAATTGGCTATCAGATGGAGGAGAGAGTAGTTATTCATTTTGCTAAGTTTTGATGACATGTTTAAAAGGTTATGACACATTTTAAAAAAGCCTCATGCAAGAAAAATGAAAATGAAAATACCACTTCTGAAACCAAAAGCATGCTCACCCTAAGTATCAATCACTGAAACTCACAAAAAATACATAACAAGTGGGAGCCCCATGCCTTTCCCCACCATGATGATTGACTCCTTCCCAACACATCATTGGAGGTCCCAGGACAAACTAAGAGATGAGACAGTCTTGGGTGATGCTGGTGCCTCTCATATCCCTGTAAACTTTAATGCACCTGCCTCAGCTATTCCATTTACAGTCCAGCATCTGGGTAAAAATGTTCTCCCTCAAATGCCAATTAAATCTCTCCCCTCTCAGCTTAAGCCTGTGCTGCCTAGATCTTGATTCCCCAACTTTGGGAGAAAATCTGAGTGCATTCACTGTACCTGTGCTATATAAAATCATCTCTCAGTTTCCTCAACTCATGAATGAATGTCTTAGCCTGTCCAATATTTTCCAATAAACCAGTCTCTCAAGTCCTGATAGCAATATCAAGTATAAGAGTAATAAAGTCGTACAGCACAGAAACAGGCCCTTTGGTCTAACCAGCCCATAGAGACCAAGATAAACATTTGAACTAAATCTTTCTTATGCAGGTATAGGGAAGGAGGAATAAATGAGGTGCTTATGGAGTATAAGAAATGAAAGAGAAAGAAATTAGAAGGGTTAAAAGAAGGCAAGACATTGTCCTAGTAGACATGGTGAAGGAGAATCCTAAGCTTTCAAAAACTGACTGAAAGCAACAAAAAAATTTTTTAGGAAGGAAAAGATGAAATATGAAAGTAAGCCAGCAAGCAATATTAAAATTGGATAGTGAAAGATTTTTCAGGTATGTAAAAAATAAAAGCGAGATGAGAGTAAATATAGGACCTCTAGAAAATGAGGCCAGAGAAATAATGACAGGGGACAAGAAGATAGCATACGAATTAAATTAGAATTTTGCATCAGTCTTCACTGTGGAAGAGACTAGCAGTGTGCCTGATGTTGAAGGGTGGGAGGTAAGAGAAGTGAGTGCAGTTACTATACAAGGAAGAAGGTGATCCAAATGCTAGAAGACCAAAGGGTAAATAAGACCATAAGATATAGGAGCAGAAGTAGGCCATTTGGCCCATCAAGTCTGCTCCGCCATTCAATCATGGGCTGATCCAATTCTTCCAGTCATCCCCACTCCCCTGCTTTCACCTAGACCAGATGACCTGCACCCTAGATTTCTGTAAGAGGTAACAGTAGAGACTGTGGAAGCACTAGTAATGATCTTTCAAAAATCATTGGACTCTGGCATGTGATACAGTGGGATTAACCTGGGTCACTGGAGCTGTGAGGCAATGGCTCTACCTGCAGCACCACCATACTGCCCACCTGTCCTTACAATGAGCACTTCCCTTGCAATGGTGAGAATTGGTGGGTGATGGCTTTAGCCTAAGTTTCCTTGGATGTGACTTACACCGTTCTGTATGTGGAGTGTAGTGCTGTATCCCAGACAGGGCACTCACATGGTTCATTCAGAACCACTTTTAGGTAGATTACTATAGCCAGCCCAATTAGTGCCTTCAGCAAAAGTAACCAACAAAATACTAATACCTCTTATCTGTAAATAGTTGATGGTGGGTCCTGATATAGGTCTCAACCCAAAACATTGATTATTTAATCATTTCCACAGCTGCTGCCTGATCTGCTAAGTTCCTCCAATATTTTGTGTTTATTGCTCTGGATTTCTAGCATCTTCAGAATCTCTTGTGTTTAATTGGATGATGTACGGTTAACTTAAACAGTGGTGGAACATTAAGGCAATATCTTTATCTGTGTGGGAAATCCGAACATGTCTCATAGTTAGCTGTACCTGTAGCTGTTTCATAATACAGGAAACATGCAGTTCATATAACATCCTCCCAAACATCAATTGGATGAATGACTAACTAAGCTACTTTGATGACATTACTGTGTGGGTGGGGAGAAAATGTTCTCTGGCTCCTTCTCCAGTCAATATCATAACACATTACCAACAGAGAGCACTGAAGGGAACTTGGACTCAGAGAAACCATTCCAAGGCTAATGATTAGGATAGGAAGGGCAGTGAGGTGAGTGGAGTTTTCTCCTGTTCAGCCAAGGCTGTACAAAGCCACAGCAGATAGGAAACTGCCAGTGGTTAGTGACACAGCAGAGAGAGTGGCCTCAATAGAACTCTGAAGCATCATGGTACTGCACAGTCACGGCATTTTGTTGAGCTATTCGAGTCACAGTGTGCTGCGCAGCAGCTGTTCTGTCACAGGGAGCTACCTGTGTCCCGCCAGTTGTGTTGGAACATCTGTCTTCCCAGTCTGCATGTGGTTCAAAGGGAGCTGATACAGACTTATTCATGGACTGGCAAATGTCCTACTGATAATGAGCACAGGAGATTCTGCTGGAAATGCAGATTACCACTAAATGCTGGAGGATCTCAGCAGGTCAGGCAGCATCTATGGAGAGGATTAAGCAGTCAATGTTTCAGGCTGAGACCCTAGACAGTAGTCTCTTCCATTCTGTCTGGGACAACAGATCTCCGGTATTTGATGTTAGTACTGTTAGTTTATTATTGTCATATGTCCCAAGATACAGTGTACAGCTTGCCTTAAGGGGCAGATCAAGATCATTACATGGTGCATTGAGGTTGAAAAATGTAAAATAATAACAATGCAGAATAGATTATAGATGCTATAGAAACCATGCAGAGCCTGTAAACAATAAAGAGCAAGTTCTTAAGAAGGTAGAATGTGAGGTCAAGAGTCTTTGCTGACCACTCACTGGTAGCAATCCAAGCTCCACCAGAGTTTCTTGGTTCACATATTCTGCTCTTGATTATCCTTTGGGATAATTACTGGTGCTAACAATTACCAGTAGGACAGAGCAGACAAATCTCACAACAATATGGACCACCTCTTGTTGGATCCCACAATCTTGCAGACCACTTCAGTCCAATCTGGGGTTTTGACACAAAGCATGGGCAATTCATTTCTCTCCACAGATGGTGCTCAACTCCCTGAATACCTCCAGTATATTGCTTGATGATCCACATTCTAGCATCTGCAGACTTTTGTGTCTCTTCTTGTTGGGTCATTGCTTCAAAACTACAAAGATGAAAAATACACTCACCTGTTTTTCCAAACCTCAGAAATTCTCAAATATGAATGATTGAGGATGACATTTAAAAAATAATAAAGTCGCAATTTATAGATTCATGCAGCATGGAAATAGGCACCTCATTCCAAATGATCCATGCTGACTGGTTCATTCCATTTGTCTGCATTTGTCCCTTATCTCTTTAAACCCCTGCTATCCATATGTTCAGCCTGTTATCTCGTCCACCTATCACCTCCCAACTTCTCACTTCATCCCCCATCGCGTACCCACTGATGTGGTTACTCCTATCATCTGCCAGTTTGTACTCCTTCCTATTCACCCACCTTCTTATTCTGGCTTCTTTCCTTCTTTTTCAGTTCTGATGAAGGAAGGGTCCTGACCTAAAATGTTGCTGTTCCCGTTGAGTTCCTCCAGCATCTTGCATGTGTTGCTCATGCACGAGTCCTAGTGTCTTTTAAATGTGGATAATGTACCTGTTTGATACACTTCCTCTGACAGTTCATTCCATAAGGATGATGTTAAGAATAGAACCAAATGATGCAACACTGTTGACAGAAAGACCTCCACGGTTCAGATATGGCTTGAGAATGGTGAGTGACAATCACGCCAACCAATGCCCATCTCCATCAAGAAGAGTTCAGACTGGTGGCCTTTGAGGATGTTACAATCACCAGATCCATCACCATCAATGTATTTGTGTCATCACTGACCAGAAACTTTAATGCACCAATCATATAAATCGTGGCTACAAGTTCAGGATGGAGTCAATGACTTGTTCCCTGAAAACCTAAGGACATTCCCCATCTAGAAGGCACAAGTCAGGAGAATGATAAAAATCATTCAGCATTTACCTGCATGGGTGCAGCTCCAGAAACTCTCAAGCAGTTTGGCACTATTCAGGACTGTGGGTGCACGGTACTACCTAATGGCTGAAACCCACCAAAGCTACAGATTTCCACATCCACATGAAATTTTCCCCCAGTCTGCTGTGTTACTGCCAGCACAGACAAATCAAACCCCAGTTTAACTGCCCAATTATTGTTACACTATCAGAATCAGAATCAGTTTAATATTAACGCAAAAATATGTCATTTTGAAACCTAGTGTGAAATACATCATTTGTGCTAAAAAAAACAACACACGCTAAGGGATGTGCTGAGGCGAGCCGCAATTGTCACCATAAATGGGTCTTTACAGGATGCACTTGGAGAGGGCGTTTCCTTCCATGACAGAATCAAGAAAATCAGGGTTGCTGTTGAAAAGCAGGGTTTCCCCTATGTCAGACTACAGAGGAAACATTTTTGTTTCTCTCAGATGGTGCTGAGTCTTTGAAACTCTTCTTCTTCATAGCTTAGATTTTGAATGTATTTAGGACAGAGGTGGGTAGAGTCTTTCACTGACAGAGAAGTGAAACGTCACTAGGGCAGGTGGGAATGTGGGGCCTGTGGGACCCCAGTGCAGAATATGACTACAGTCCGGACCAAGCTATCACCGGATATATTTGTCTGATTGACTCAATTAAATGCATTTACCCAATAGTCCACTTCCTAGGCAATGACATTGTGAAATGTACAGGAAAGCAATGGAGTAGGAAGGCAAATATGAACTTATTTTATATCATTGTATTTATTACCAAGTGTTTACACTTATCTTCATGGAAACAAGGAATTCCATTGCTGCCTGGTGTATATGACCATCAACTAAACTGAATTGGCATATACCGAGTGAAGGGGGAGGAAAGAAAACGTTGCAGTTCTTAAATCTGAAGGAAATGGCCTTTGCAATTTCAGTTGCTCAATCCAAGACCATGAAGCTGATTTAAGATTATTTACAATCAAATCAGAATCAGGTTTAATATCGCCAGCATATGCCATGAAGTATGTTATTTTTGCAGCAGCAGTATATTACAATACATAGTAATAATAATTACAATAAATATATAATCAATAAATCTGATGGCGGAGGGGAAGAGGAAGTACCTGAAACATTAAGTATGTGTCTTCAATCACCTACAGCCCTCCTTGATGGTAGCAATGTTCTGGGTGATGGGGATCCTTAGTGATTGATGCCAACTTTAGGAGGCATTGCCATTTGATATCCCGGATGCTGGGGAGGGTAGTGGCCATGATGCTGCTGGATGAGTTTACAACATTCTGTGTCTTTTTCCAGTTCTGTGCAGTGGCCCTTCCAAATCAGAGGGTAATGCAACCTGTCAGAATGCTCTCCAAGGCTCACCTGTAGAAATCTGTGTGTGCCTTTGGTGAAATACTAATTTTCCCCAAACTCCTAATGTAATACAGCTGCTGTCATCTGTTCTTTGTAATTGCATCAATATGTTAAGGCCAGGATAGATCCTTACAGATGTTGACACTAGGAACGTGAAACTGTTCACCCTTTCTACTTCTGATTCTTTGATGAGCACTGATGTATGTTCCCTCGACTTACCCTTCCTGAAGTCCACAATCAATTCTTTAAAGAAAGAATGCAATTTATATACTACCTCAAACATAGCAACATGTCCCGAGGTACTTCTACAGGAATGATGAAAAAGATATCGAGACACCGTAAAATGTGTCAGTATGGATAACCACAGTTGTAGCTTTTTAAAGAAATATATTTCAGAAAGTGAAGGTGAAGAGATTAAAGCAGGAGGACCAGCATCTGCAGTGGGACCTTGTTAGGGGAAGGATGTGGGTGTGAAGTCACAGGCAGCGGTATGAACATAGAACATGAAGCACTACAGCATAGTGCAGACTCTTTTGCCTACAATGTTATGTTAACATTTTAACCAACTCTAAGATCAATCCAACCATTCCCTCCTACAAAGCTATCCACTTTTCTATCATCTGTGTGCCTATCTGAGTTTTTTTTAATTTCCCCCAATATATTTTCATCTACTACAGTCCCTGGCAGTCATTTCATACATCAAGCAAACTCTATGTGAAAAAAACCCTTTCTCTATACTTTCCTCCAAACACCTTATAATTATGCCTCTTAGTATTAACCATTTCCTTCCTGGAAAAAAAAGCCTCTGTCGATCCATTCAAACTATGACTCTCATCATGTTGTACACTTCTATCAAGTTGCTTCCCTTCCTCAGCTCCAAAGAGAAAAGACATAAATCACTCAAACAGTCCCCATAAACATGTTCTTTATGCCAGGCAACATTCTAGTAAATCTCCTCTGCACCTTCTCTAAAACTTCTATATTCTTCGTGTGAGGTACATTTGGGAACAGGACATTATTGCCCTTGAGAATATTGGAGTGTGCTGTCTTGAACTTCTGCGATCTGTTTGGTGAAGATATTCCCAAGGGAAGGGAGTTCCAGGAATTACACCAGAAGACTATGAAGGAGTGGTGGGTTACACTTAATAATCACTTTATTTGCTACCTCCTGTACCTAATAGAGTGACTGCTGAGTGAAAGTTTGTGGTCTTCTGCTTCAATGTTTCATGTGTTCTGTGCTTAGACATGCTCTTCTGCACACCACTGTTTGAATGTGTGCATATTTGAGTTACTGTTGCTTTCTTGTCAGTTTGAACCAGAATGTCATTCTCCTCTGACCTCTATCACTAATAAAGCATTTGCATCCTGTCATGCATTGAATTTTTTTTTTTTTGTTTTTCCCACTGTACTCTGTAAACTCTATAAACTCATGAAAATCCCAGGAGATCAGCAGTTTCTGAGATCCTCAAGTCACCTGGCACCAACAATCATTCCACAGTCAAAGCCACAGAACACTTTTTTCCCCATTCTGGTGTTTGGTGTGAAGTGAACACATCTTGACCATGTCTACATGCTTTTATGTATTGAGCTGCTGCCATAAGATTGGCTGATTAGATATCTGCATTAACATGCAGATGTACGGGTGTTCATAATAAAGTGGCCATTGAGTATATTTCCCTATGATGGTGTGTGACTTGGAAAGGAAGCTGTAAATGATAGTGGATTGTAGATATCAAAGTTACTGATTCACAGTCAGGCAAAACCTGCCCATTCTATGTCACACCCCCCTCCCCCCTCATAAGACCATAAGATGTAGGAGCAGAATTAGGCCATTTGGCCCATCAAGTCAGCACTGCCATTCCATCAGCCCCACCCCCAAGCCTTTTCCCTGGAAAGCTTGATGCTGTGTGCAACCAAGAACCTATCAATCTCAGCCTTACATACACCCAAACACCTAGCCTCCACAGCTGCCTGTGGTAATAAATTCCACAAACTCACCACCCTCTGGCAAAAGAAATTTCTCTGCATCTGTTTTAAACAGATGTTCCTCTATCCTGAGGCTGTGCCCTCTTATCCTATTCTCTCCCACCATGGAAAACAACCTTTCCAGATCTAGTCTGTCTAGGCCTTTCAACATTTGAAAGGTTTCAATGAGATCCCCCCTCATCCTTCTAAATTCTGAGTACAAACCCAAAGCTATCAAACATTCCTCATATGATAACCCTTTTATTCCCAGAATTATCCTTGTAAATCTCCTCTGAACCCTCTCCAAGGCCAGCACATCTGTTCTAGATGAGGGGCCCAAAACTGTTCACAATACTCAAGGTGAGGCCTCACCAGTGCCTTATAAAGCCTCAGCATCACATTCCTGATCTTGTATTCTAGACTGCGTTAAATGAATGCTAACATGACATTTGCCTTCCTCACCCCTGACTCCACCTGCAAGTTTACCTTTAGGGTGTTCTGCACAAGGACTCCCAAGTCCCTTTGCACCTCAGATTTTCTTCCCATTTAGAAAATAGCCTGCACATTTATTTCTTCTACCAAAGTGCATGACCATGCATTTTCCAACGTTGTGTGTGTTGCTTGGATTTCCAGCATCTGCAGATTTTCTCTTGTTTGTATCTCATTTGCCACTTTCTTGCCCATTTGTATAATCTGTCTAAGTCGCTTTGCAGCCTGCTAGTTTCCTCAGCACAACCTGCTCCTCAACCAATCTATCATCTGTGAACTTGGCAACAAATTATGCCAAAGATAGAAAAGCTTAAGAACGTGTACCAGCAGATTCAGGGACCTCTTCTGTTCCACTATTATACGATTCTTGCATGGACATTTTACGTGATAAAGTTGAATTCTTGATCTCCCAATTTACCTTGGTCCTTACACTTTATTTATGGACCTGCACTACACTTTATCTGTATTTGTAACCCTATATTCTGCATTCAGTTTCGAATTTTTTGTACTATCCCATGTGTTTATACATGGAATGATCTGTATAAAGGTTTTTTTTTTACTCTATCTTAGTCTGTAAACTAAAGTGCACAAATGAACACGTTGAAGATAGATGATTAACCAGTGCACTTTGGTTGTGTGGGGAGGGATGGGACAATAATGGTTTCTATTTCTGTCTCTGGTCACGGAGCTAGCTAGTGGATGAGTCCTTCATTTTCTCACTGTCCGCAGTGATCTCTCCCTCAGTACTGAAAACAGGAACAGAAGGCCATTCAGCCCCTCAAGGTTGTTCCACTATTCAAGGTGAGCATGGCTGCTCGTCTGTTCCAATTGTTACATTTACCACATACACAAACAGCATTAAAAACTGGGTGAGGGACTCAGCAAGTCAGGCAGCATCTGCGGAGCGAGATGGATGGTCAATACTTCGGGGGGCAGGCTTCATTCCAGTCCAGATTAAAGGTTTCCACCAAAAACATGGACTGTACATTTCCTTCCGCAGATGGTGCCTGACCGCTGAGTTCTTCAAGCAATTTGTTTTTGCTCCAGATTCCATCATCTACAGTCTCTTGTCGTAAAGCCGAGCTTTTTCTAAATACCATATGCACATGCAGGTTGGAACACGAGGTCAATGAAAATCGTGCAGCAGCAGCACCGGCACGTAGACTCAAACCACAATACACAGAACCTAAATATGTACGAGAGTGGATGGAAATGACTGTACAAAAAGTGATCAGTGGGGAAAATCAGAGACAGGTCCACAACATAGAACATAGTTGGGAGCGATTGAAATATCATCTCCCTTAGAGTCTCCTGTCTACAGTATTGAACACACTGAGCGCCTCTTTCTATCAGGCGGGTACCTGAGCTGCAAGTCTCGGTCTGTCCTGCCGAAGAGCAACTCCGTTTACCGCGTCAAACTGTGAATTTCGTCCTTCAGTTGCTCCTGACCAGCCATCGCGGATTCAGCACGAAGGAAACGGTGTGTGGGTTTTCTCTGGGAAGGGATGGAATAGGTGGGGGTGGGGTGATGGTGAAGAGGTGGCGGACAGGGGTTCAGGAAGGGGGCGAAACTGCGAAAAAGGAGAAGCAGCCTCCAACTGGCATTCTTTTTAGCGAGAAACGTCGCCTCCCCCTGCAGCCACAAAAATTCTGTTTCGTCTAGCGAGGAGATCGTACTTCTCTCTCTCTCTCTCTCTCTCTCTCTCTCTCTCTCTCTCTCTCTCTCTCTCTCTCTCTCTCTCTCTCTCTCTCTCTCTCTCTCTCTCTCTCTCTCGGCAGGACACAATTCGCCCTCTTCAGTTACTCTGTGAAAAGTTCCCCATGGCGATGTCCCGCGGGCGAATTCCACCTCGGGGGTCGCGCGGGGAACGTGGGCTGCACAGTGTTATTACCTTCCTCGCTTATTGCACCTGTCTCTCCGGTAAGTTGGTAAAGTCTTTTTCAGCTGTGTTTGCTGTTTCTCTATGTTTCCCCCAGACTTTTAGAGCGATAGTGCCTGTTTAACGTTGGGATCACTCACCCAAGCCCCGAATTCTCCCCATCTCCTTTAGGTGGATGACCAGGGCGCAGAGTAACCCGCCTTCCCGCTACCCCGGCTCTGCGCTGCCTGGGAGTTCACTCGCGCAGCTTCGGGTATCCGACCATCTCTGTGTATTAACCAACAGCCAGCAACTTTGGGAAGGCAGCGGTGGATTTTCAAACTCGAGTCAGGGATTGGTTCTACCGAAGGAGTGCTGCAATGCTTCTTCCTCTTCAGCTGGAGATAAAGGATAATCCAAAATTCATCCCAAACAACCCTGATCCGTGCGAATTGGAAGCTGATGTCCTCATGTGTGCACGGGTCAATACAAGTGGCGGGGCGAGTTGAGAAGATAGTTAAGAAAGCACCAACAATTTTGGGGGTTTATTAATGGAAATGCGGTATAAAGTTTAGAAGCAGGGAATTCGTAATATGTTGTAAAATACAGGCCCATGTGCGATTTATTCAGACCTGGTGGCCCATGAGAGGACCCACTTGAAGGCTTTAGAGAGCACACAAAAGGATGGAAGAGGGTGATTACTAAGATGAGAGGACTGTTCTAAATGTCGATTGGAGAGACTGTGGCTGCTTCTTTTGTACAAGAGAAGGTTGAGAGGAGATTTTATAAATTAATGAGGAGTGGGCATGTGGTAGTGAAGGCTTGGTTCTTGAAGGAGCAGTGGAGGACGAGAATTAAGAGCAACACGAAGAAAAGCAATCCAGTCCTGGATCGCAAGAGGCTACAGGGGGTTCTGGACTCAGCTCGCTCCATCACAGGCACAAGCCTAAGCCTCCCCACCATCGACGGCAGTGCGTCATGGAGGGGGAATCCATCGTTAAAGACCCTTACCATACGGGACATGTACTCATTTCGTTACTGCCTTCGAAGGAGGAGGTACACAATTCTGAAGACCCACACTCAACGTTTTAAGAATAACCTCTACCCCTTGGCCATCAGAGACGAGGATGAATTTCTTTAGCCTGAGCTTGGTGAATCTTTGGAATTCATTGCCACAGGCGCCTGCGGAGGCCAAGTCATTGGGGACATTTAAAGCGAAGGTTGGTGGACCCTTGATTAGTCAGGGAGACAAAAGTTACAGGGAGAAGATTGAGAGGGAAAATAAATCAGCCATGATCGAAGGCGGAGGGGATTCGTTGGGCAGAATTGTCGAATTCTTACCTCTTATGGCCCATCAGCACTACATCGTTACACACACAAGATACTTGAGGAACGCAACAGACCAGGCAGCAACTATGGAAAAGTGTACAGTCGACATTTCATGCCGAGACACTTCAACAGCACTCAATGTGTGTTGCTTGTATTTCCAGCATTTACAGATTTTCTCTTGTTTGTGATTGAAACACTACATCCTTATTTCTTTCTGGTACTGTGTATTTATTTTGTCATTTGTAGCAATGTTATATCTTTACGTGGTGCAGCTGCTGAAAAACAGTAAATGCCACTTTACAGTTCGGTGACAGTAAACCTGATTCTGATTCTGAAGAAATAGTTCCAAGACTGCGGAGAGGTGCGGGTGAACTACTGAGTTTCTCCGGTAAAGGGATGGCAGAGAAACGATGTGGTGAATGTCTGTTAATGTTCTTTGACTCCCGTGTAATAGGAGAGTTAATCTTCAAAAAATACCGTACAACATCCGTTGAGGGAAAGGAACTGTCGAAGTTCCAGGTCGATACACTGCATGAGGACATTGCTCCGGCTTCCAGCATCTGTTGTGTCTTTAGTCTGAACTATGCTTCATAGCTCACTTTCAGGCTGTGAAATGCGCTCCGATTTTTCTTTGACTTATAATGAATTGGACGACTAATGTTACTTTTGACCTATGGTCACTTTAGGCGGTAAATATATCCGAGGACATGCAAGGAACTAATATGACATTTTTCTGAAATCGTATGAAATTAGTGCCAGGATTTAGGATGTGCAGGAAGGTGTATGAATGCAGGGTTTGTTAATTGTTTATGAAATACCCCGGCCTAGATGATGTGTGAAAGGCTTTGTTTTCCTGTATGCACATTAATAAGTTCCAGTATAAGCATAAGAAGACGGTACAAAACTCGCATAAATATCCTTTTATCTCTTCCCGTGTGCAGAGTACGATGGTCCAATGGGCACATTTATTGTCATTAGATGAGGTGGATGGACAGTAACAGTTTTTTTCTGGTGCAGGAATGAAACAGGACAGAGGACGTGAGTTCATGGTTGAAGCCGGGCTCTTCAAGGGTTAAAAACTGCTGGAGCGACTCAGCGGCCCGACCAGCGTCTGTGGAAGCAGAGAGATGGTCGACATTTCTTTGCCTCCACAGAGACTGCTCGGCCCGCTCTTCGGATTCCATATCTCCAGTTTTAATCCAAAGCACTTTTTGCCACAAAGTCCTTGAAAATCTAGATCAATACCATTCTTCCACCTTCCCGCCACCCCTCTGCCCTCACACTCGCCCGAGCCCCACACACAGCACGTAGTTCACACGCGCACGTGCACCCATGTAGATACACACACGAGCATACCCGTGCACACAGACCTTCCTTCTCTGTTAGCTGAACGTCCTAAGATTAACTTCTCTTCATAAATTAAGTATGAATCTCAAACAATCTGGAACGATAGCGGGTACAGAAAGAGAGGGGCACAGGAGACTGCAGATGCTGGGATCTGAAGCAGAAAACAAATCTGCGGGAGGAATGCAGCGGTCCAGGTGGCATCTATGGAGGCAGAAGGATGGTTGACATTTCTCATCCCGTTTCTTCCGCAGATGCTGACTGACTCATTGAGTTCCTACAGCAGTTAGAGAGGTTGAGGTAAACCAGTAATAGTCCAAATCAGATGAAGGGAAGATTAGAAGTACTTTTTTTTACATTAACAGAGATTTCTGTATTTCAACGATGTTTAACCAACCGCTGAACCCTTTAATTTGGTTCACTAACACATGATAAATGTACAGGAGCAAAACAATTCAGGGGTTTCAAGAGAGAGTTGAATCTGGAAGGGAAAGAGCTTGAAAACTTTATGGGGCAAGAGCAACATGTGAGCAATTGGGTCCTCCGGGCGCTAGCACGATTATAGCTTACACAGTCATTCGTCATTTCTACCCTGTAACTGCCGTAGTAATGAATTTAAAAACACAAAAGATTGAAGGGATTTTAGTGTGAGCGTCATGATCATTCTCTTTCTCCTTCTCCATAGCACAAATACAAGACCATAATATAACAACACACAAAATACTGGCAGAGCTCAGGAGGTCAGATTGCATCTATGGAGTGAAATAAACCGTTGACGTTTAAAAGCGTTTCCACCCTCCCGAGATGCCCCCTAATTTGCTGAGTTCCTCAAACAAACTGTGCGTGTTCAGAATCAGGTCTATTATCAGTGACATATGTTGTGAAACTAGCTGTTTTGAGGTAGGATATATATAAAATATAAGTAGTGCAGAAAAGAGAGCAACAGAGTTAGGGTTCATAGGCCATTCAAAAATCAGACGGTGGAGGGGAAGGAGCTGTTCCTAACATGGTGATTGGGTATCTTCAGGTTCTTGTACCTTCTCTCTGATGGTTGTAATGAGCACATGGTCATTAATGATGGATGCCGCCTTTTTGAGACATTGCCTTATGAAGAGAAGCAGTTTCAGCGACAGGTTACTATCGATGCAATGCTCCTCAGACAGGATGAAGAGGTCAAAACTCCCCAATGCCATTAGGCTTTACAATTCAACCGCCAGGACTTAAGAACTTTTTAAAAGCTATTATTAATGCTTTTTGAGATAGTGATTTAGATGCATATCATATTTTTTACTGAGTTAAGAATTGTATGTAATTAGTTTAGCTACAACAAGTGTATGGGACATTGGAAAAAAAGTTGAATTTCCCCATGGGGATGAATAAAGTATCTATCTATCTATCTATCTATCTATCTGAAGATGTCATCGATGGTGGAGAGGCTAGAGCCCATGATAGGGCTAGCTGAGTTTACAAGCCTCTGCAGTTTTTTCCCGATACTGTGTATTGATACCTCTGTACCACATGGTAATGCAAACAGTTAGAATGTTGTCCATGGCACAATCCGTATAAATTTGCTTGAGCCTATAGTCTCTTCAAGCTGCTATTAAAATATAGCAATTGGCTTTCCTATTTAATAACAACTGCACTATGTTGAGCCCAGGAGAAATCTTCAGCATCTGCAAAATCTCTTCCTGTCTGAAGTTGACAATAACAATATTTTGAGGATTCATTGTAAATCTAGTAAACTAGGGCAGTAAACTAAATTTGGAGATTCGGGTAACGAAAAAGTATCAAAACACTGCAGCCAAACTCTGGGCGCATTTAGACAATGATTGGAGAGACTCAGGGTCACTCCAATCCTATGGGCAGGGGGTGGGTGATAGTTGGTGATGTAGTGATGTATCATGATCATCCAGATTACAAGTCAAATTTCACCATGGCTATTGGAGAGATTGAATTGGAAATTAGAAATACTTCAGGAACAGTAATAACAAGGCTGTCAGATTGTCTTTAATAATCTGAATTTTAACTATGCAAAGATAGGCGGAGGGGTAGGTAGTGCTGAAGAAGCAACACAATTGCAGCAGGACTCAGACAAACTTGAAGAATGTGCAAAAAAGAGGCAGATAGAACATAGTGTTAGGAAATGCATGAGAATGCATTTTGGTAAAAAGAATAATAGTATGGTCTTTTATTTAAATGGGGAGAAGTTTCAAACATCAGAGGTGCAGAGGGACTTAGTAGTCCTCGTCCAACACCTCAGAAGGTTAATTTACAGTTTGAGTTTGTAGTAAAGAAGGCAAATGCAATGTTGGCAATCATTTCAAGGAAAACACAATATAAAAGCAAGGAGATAATCCTGAGGCTTTATAAGACACTAGTCACGCTACGCTTGGACTGTTGTCAAGAGTTTTGGGCCCCATATTACAGAAAGGGTGTGTTGTCATTGGACAGAGTCCAAAGGAGGTCCACGAGGATGATTCTGGGAATGAAGAGGTTAACATATAAGGAGCGTTTGGCAGATTTGGGCCTGTATTAACTGGAATTTAGAAGATTGTGGGAGGATCTCATTAGAACCTACTGAATGTTGAAAGACTAGACAGGGTGAGAGTGGAGAGAAAGTGTTCTATGCTGGGAGTACCCAAACCTAGAGGGCACAGCCTCAACATTGAAGAGTGATTTTTTACAACAGAGGTAAGGAGGCTTTAATTTTAATGGAATTCTCGGCCACAGAGTGTGATGGAGGCCAAGTCCATGGGTATATTTATGGTAGAAGTTGATAGTTTCCTGATGAGTCAGAGCATCAAAGGATATGGCAAGAAGGCAAGTGTATGAGGTTGAGTGTGATCTGGGATTAGCCATGATGGAATTGCAGAGCAGACTCGATGGGCTGGATGGCCTAATTCTGCTCCTATGTCTTATGGTTTTACGGTCTATCCCATCTGACCCATACAGTATGCTAACACAGGCTGATCCTTAAAGACTACCTGAATTATTCCCAACTGTCCAAAAAAAAAGCTACTCATTGTGTCTGATCTCCAAATGCTGCAGTTTCATTCAGACAAATTAAGATTGCCAGCTAACATCAGGAATGAGGAAATACCCTTCCTCAGAACCAACATAGATAAAGAACTATGTGTCTGTACAGATCCAGAAATGAGAGTGGTAAATAAAAAGTGGGAAAGTATAAATGGAACTGGAGGAAATAGCAAAAGTACTTAATGAATACTTCACCAGTATTCACTATGTAGTGATGATTTGCAGCAGACTGAAAAGCTTGAGCATGTAGATATTAAGAAAGACGATGTGCTGGAACTTTTGGAAAGCATCAAGTTGGGTAAGTTGCCGAGACTGGGTAAGATGTATCAAAGGCTACTGTGGGAGGCGAGAGAGGTGATTGCTGAGCCCCTGGCGATGATCCTTGAAACATCAACAGGGACGGGAGTGGTTCCGGAGGATTGGAAGGTTGCGGATATTGTTCCTTCATTCAAGAAAGGGAGTAGAGAAAGCCCAGGAAATTATAGAGCAGTGAGTCTTACCTCAGTGGTTGGTAAGTTGATGGAGAAGATCCTGAGAGGCAGGGTTTATGAACATTTGGAGTGGTATAATATGATTGGGAATAGTCAGCATGGCTTTGTCAAGGGCAGGTCATGCCTTACGAGCCTGATTGAATTTTTTGAGAATGTGACTAAACACATTGATGAAGGAACAGCAGTAGATGTGGTATATATGGATTTCAGCAAGGAATTTGAGAAAGCAAAGAGGAATGGGATCCAAGGGGACATTACTTTGTGGATCGAGAACTGGCTTGCCCACAGAAGGCAAAGAGTGGTTGTAGAGGGGTCATATTCTGCATGGAGGTCGGGCACCAGTGGTGTGCCTCAGGGATCTGTTCTGGGACCCTTACTCTTCGTGATTTTTATGAATGACCTGGATGAGGAAGTGGTGGGATGGGTTAGTAAGTTTGCTAATGACACAAAGATTGGAGGTGTTGTGGATAGTGTAGAGGGCTGTCAGAGGTTACAATGGGATTGATAGGATGCAAAACTAGGCTGAGAAGTAGCAGATAGAGTCCAACCCAGATAAGTGTGATGTAAACACGAGGAAATCTGCAGATGCTGGAAATTCAAACAACAACACACAAAAAATGCTGGTGGAACACAGCAGGCCAGGCAGCATCTATAGGGAGAAGCACTGTCGACGTTTCGGGCTGAGACCCTTCGTCAGGACTGGTCTCGGGTCAAAGGGTCTCAGGCCGAAACGTCGACTTGTGTGTGTAAGTGTGATGTAGTTCATTTTGGTAGCTCAAATATGTTGGCAGAATATAATAAGACTCTTGACAGTCTGGAGGATCAGTGGGATCATGGGGTCCGAGTCCATAGGATGCTGAAAGCTGCTGTACAGGTTGACTCTGTGGTTAAGAAGACGTATGGTGTATTGGGTTTCAGCAATTGTGGAATTGAAATTAGGAGCCCGGAGGTAATGTTGCAGCAACATAGGACCCTGGTTAGACCCCACTTTGAGTAATGTGCTCAGTTCCGGTTGACTCACTACAGGAAGGATATGGAAGCCATAGAAAGGGTGCAGAGGAGATTTACAAGGATGTTGCCTAGATTGGTGAGCATGCCTTATTAGAATAGTTTGAGTGAACTCGGCCTTTTCTCCTTGGAGCAACAAAGGATTAGAGGTGCATAAAATGATGAGAGGCATTGAACATGTGGCTAGTCAGAGACTTTTACTTCGGGCTGAAATAGTTGCCACATGAGGACACAGGTTTAAGGTGCTGGGGAGCAGTTACAGAGAAGATGTCAGGGGTAAGGATTTTACTCAGAGAGTGGTGAGTGTGTGGAAAGAGCTGCCAGCAATGATGGTGGACACGGATACGATAGGGTCTTTTAAGCGACTTTTCGATAGGGATATGTGTTGTAGGGAAACAGTTAATCTTTCAGATCGAGAATGAAAACATACAGGAGTCAAGTGAGCAGACAGAAACAGACAATGTCTCAGGTCAAACATTGAACATCACAGCAGATCGGTCAGCATTTGTGGAAATAGAAACGGGTTTATGGTTCAGGTTCGCCACATTTTAAGAGAATGTTTCTGGGACATCAGCAAAATGGTCAATCAGGTGAGGAGGAGAACGGATTTTTATGGAGGGTCTACTGATGTTGTAGGCCTGTACATTCGAGAAGTGCGACGCTGGGCTTCAGCCGTAAATGGTGAACTTCCAGCAGGAGGGGTGTCTGCCTTTGGCCACACTCGCTCCAAGTCTGGGCGCTAGTGGTGTGGGTATTCGGAGCCGGATCCGTTTGTGTAAAAAGGTTCTCTGAAGAAAGATTGCTGTGCAATGCCATGCCATCAAGCCTCCCCAGCCTGGGAGGATAGAGCAAGTATGCCGCTAACATAGATCAGTACAGCACGGAAACAGCCCCTTCGCCTCACAATGATTTCTCCAGAGATAAAAGAGACCAGTGCAGCGCATCTACGCGTTAACTGTGAATATGAAAAATATTGCCGGTATTTGAAATGTACAGCAGTTTTTCTTCAATGTTTGTGGGATTTCCCCGGTAATCGGCAATTGGTTCGTTATTGTCACATGTAAAGATAAACAGTGAAAAGCCTTTGTTTCGTTTGCCATCGACGCAGACAGATCATTCCATAAACAAGTACTTCAAGGTAATACAAAAGGAAAATAACATACTGAAAAGTATAAAGTTACGGTTACAGAGAAAGTGTGGTGCTGATTAATACATTAAGTTGGAAACGCCATGAAGAGGTGGACTGAGAGACGTAGAGTTCATTTTTAGCCGGAAGATTTCCACTCCAGGGTCTGAATAACGGCGGGGAAGAAGCTGTACTTGAGTTTGGTGGTTGGTACGTGTTCTCAGGCTTTTGTATGTTCTGAACAACGTAAGCGGAGAGAAGTGAGAACGGCCAGGGTAGGAGGAGTCCTTTATTGTGTTGGCCGCTTTCTCGCGGCTGCAGAAAATATAACGTCGATAGACGGGAAGCTGGTTTTCGTATAGGCTAGAAATCAAAACAGGTGGAAATTTAAACCGGGCAAGTGTCTGCATTCTACAAAGCTGGGGTCTACTCCTATGTACCCGAGAAGGCCAGAGTTTCCCAGTCACCATTTCCACCCCCCCCCCTTGGTTTATTGTATGGGAAACGCTCCGGACGGTACCGTTACTTTGTGACCTCGGGAACATTTCACAGCCGAAGATGCACTGGAGTGCCCAGGACGGTCCTGGTTTTGTAGATTTACAAATTACTCACAGAGTAACTGAATGCACAGAATGCACCTGCCCAACCCTTCTCCCTACACAAACCTCCCCACTACCCTTTCCACGGGCTGTATTTATTATCTTATTCTTCGGGGGTCAGCATGAAGGCGTTCTGCTCTTCATCTGTTCGGATGAAGGATCTTGGTTGGAAAAGTCGACTGTTTATTTCTCTATAAATGCTGCCTGACTTGTTGAATTTCTCAGTAAGCTTTGCGCGTTATGTGTTGATCACAGATGCTGTCTGACTTCTCGATCAGACTTACCCCTTTGGGAAGGATGGGTGCTGGAGCTGGGGTGACCTCGTTTCGTGTGAGTGAGACTCATTTATGGGTTGTTATTATATTGCAGTTTATGGAAGCCTTGTCACCGTGAGCGTCCGTGAGCGAGAAGTGAACGGCACCGTTGGACAGTCTGCCCTTCTCTCCGTTTCCTACGGCACACCCACTCACTGCTCCGTGCTAAAGGTGGCGTGGCATTTGTACCCCGACAAAACCCCGTTTGTGCAACTGACCCGATCACAGTGCTCTTCATATCCCGACAGACCCGGTTATAACTGTTCAGATCGCCGCCCGTTTATCGCTCAATCACACAGAGGACGAGCCCAACTCTACCCCGACAATGGATCCTTGTTGTTGGGGGATTTACGGTCCAGTGACAGCGGAGTGTACGTGATGTCCGTTTACTGCGATGGGAACGACACCGTCAAAGACAACGTGTTGTTAACGGTCCACAACGGGACAGGTAAGAAACCACTGAGCAGGGCGAATGAAGTAGCAATTCCAAAGTATAATCGGGCTAATGAAAAGAGATTATTAAATGGAGGGTAAAACAATCGGAATCCCCTTTGGTGTCGATTCTATCATAAGCCTGATGTCGAAATCGGGGCGCTGAATATCAAGAGGTAAAGGGGCGATAGATGAGAAAGCGCGAGTTTTACCCCGTCCATTTTCACCCCGTCGAGGCTATTGACCGAATTAACGAGAATGTTTGATAATTGATGGAGTTTATCTGGTAAATGTGTCCGCGAACACATTACGAAATTGGTTAATTTCCCGTTACTAATGCATTATCGTCGCGAAATCGAACATAAATTATTAAAGTAATTCCCCGTTAGTGGGCCTTTGGGTCGTGTTTATCAGGATAATTTTATTCTTAGAAAAGGCGAACTCTACTTCCCCAACTACGCCATCTTCACTGGACGAGACGTCTTCCACAACTCTGTGGTCCATTTGCCTCGGCGTGATCGTTGTCGTCGCCATCTGCTTGTCCCTGATGATGAGCAGGATGCACAGGGGTAAGTGAAGGATGGTACGGTAGAGATGTCACAAAGTGGTGATGAAGTAGCGAACCGGACAGATGGTATTGGGTGATAAGCAGTTGTATAGAGGAAGGTGAACGACAGGCTTCCGGGATACGGAAAAATAAGCGGTGAATTGAGGAATTGAGGATTGTAGTAGTTGGTCGTCTCGTGGTGGAGGCAGCAGATCGGATTAACTGAAAGAAAAGGAAGGAGGAGTTTAATGTGTGGCTGAGTTTTTGAATATGGATCTGTTTCTGAGAGCAATCCGATTAGATAAATTAATGTTTGGAAGGGGGCGTTAGGAGATACTGTGGGCGCAAGACCTTTGAGAAATAGGACGGTCAGTGTTTTGTGAAGATGGGAAGCAACGTGAGAAAACATTAAAGTTAAAAACTATGAGAGGAAGGAAAGTAACCCAATGAATTATTTGGAATGATAGTGATTTGAGGAGTTACAAACACGAGAAAATCTGCAGATGCTAGAAATCCAAAGCAACACACACACAAAATGCTGGAGGAAGGGTCTCGGCTCAAAACGTCCACTATTTACTCTTTCCATAGATCCTCCCTGAGCTGCTGAGTTACTCCAGCATTCTGTGTGTTTCTTTGGTTTGGGGAGTAATCTCTGGAGTGCCTCCAGATGTATCCATGGACCAAGTTAAAAATGACTTAGTCGGGGAGAAGTTGTAGACACTAAACGTTTAAAAGAGTTTCGTGGTGGAATTAGAACAGACAGCTTCTCAGTATGGATTAAACTTGATGGGAAAAAAATTGCCTGCTATAGTTAAATGTTGGTGCAGTCGCAAGTCATTAGTAAGGGCAAAGCGACATGGCTATTGTGTGAGTGGACCAGTATTAGACTAGAGAGACCTTGGCTCATCAGGTTTAGAAGAGAACAGCCTTGGTGAGGTATGTATCTGGCTTCTTTACCATCATTCTTCATAGTTAGAGCAGTGAGGATGACTCCAGAGGCTGCGTTGTGTTCTTTGTGTAAGATGTGGGAACTGCAGGAGACCTCCAGCCTCCCAGATAACAACATTGGTACTGAGCTGCAACTCCTCAGGCAAAGAGTTAAGGACTGAAACTGCAGGTTGATTACCTTCAGCTCACAAGGGAGACTGAGGAGATGATGGGAGGAAATCTGCAGATGCTGGAAATTCAAACAACAACACACACACAATGCTGGTGGAACACAGCAGGCCAGGCAGCATCTATAGGGAGAAGTACTGTCGACGTTTTGGGCCGAGACCCTTCATCAGGACGAAACGTTGACAGCGCTTCTCCCTATAGATGCTGCCTGGCCTGCTGTGTTCCACCAGCATTTTGTGTGTGTTGCTGAGGAGATGATACATAGGTTGCTATAGGGAGGTAATCACCCATAAGTTGCAGGAGGCAGGTAAATGGATGACCATCATGCGAGGGAAGGGAAATGAGCAGCCAGCACAGAGTACCACTCTGGCCATTCCCCACAGTAGTAAGTATTAGGTAATTCCCCCTCAATAATAAGTTGAGGGGGAATGACCTACCGGGAGTGGGGGGATCCAGAGCAACAGGGCTTCTGGCACTGTGTCACATAAGGGAAGGAGAACAGGACTGTACTAGTGGGATAAAGGATTCCATAGTTAGAGGAGTAGACACAAGATTCTGTGGACACAATAGAGAAACTCGATTGGTATGATACAGTGCAGGTGCAAGGTCAGAACCATCTCAGATCAGGTCGATGATATCCTAACGGGGAAGGGTGAGTAGCCAGAATCCTTGCAACATATTGGCATCAATGACATAGGTAGGAAAATCAAAGAGGTTCTGAAGGGAGGTTTTAGTGCACGGGATAGACAGCTGAAAAGTAGGACCTTGTGTGGCAATCTCTGGGTTGCTGCCTGTGCCTCACATCAGTGAGATTAAGAATAGGATGATTTGGTAGAGGAATGTGTGGCTGGGAAACTGATACGGGGGAAGGGTTTCAGATTTCTAGATCATTGGAATCTCTTCTGGGGAAGGTAGAACCTGTACAAAATGGACAGGTTACACTTCAGCCTGAGGGGGACCAATATCCTTGCAAATCTACTAGTTTGCTAGAGCTGTTGGAAAGGATTTAAACTATTTTGGCAGGAGGGGGCTGGGAACTGGAGTGAAAGGGCTGAGGACAGCATTGCTGGTTTGCAAGCAGAGGCAATGTGTAGTGAGACAGTCAGGAAAGGCAGGCATATGACTGGGCAAAATTGCAGTCAGTGGGATGTGTTGCAGTGCAAAGGGGGACAACATCAAAAACAGTAATGCATATAGGACTGAAGGTGTTATATTTGAATGTACACTGTGTACAGACGAGCTGGGGTCTTGGAGTTCTAGGATGCTAGCCTTCTGGGCAGGCCACGGAACATCTGGGCAGGGCACAGAACACCCAGGCAGGACACAGTGGCCTGGGCAGGTCGCAGGGATCCTGGGCAGGACACAGGGCACAACCTGACAGAGGCAAGGGAAGGGACCAAACCAGATAGATGCTAGGTACAAGGAGCTAGTCTCCTGGGCAGGGCACAGAACTCCCAGGCAGGACACAGAGGCCTCAGCAGGTCACAGGGATCCTGGGCAGGATGCAGGGCACAACCCAACAGAGGCAAGGCAAGGACAGAACCCACCACAGGGCAACAGCAATCTGGCCTGGCTTACCCAACAGAGGCAAGGAATAGGAAGGCATCTTGGTCTGGGGTGGTTCCAAGACTCAAGGTGGCCAGAAGACTTGGGCAGGCTACAGAACAGCCAAATCCATGCCTCACTCAACAAACTCAACTTTCAACATCAGGCACTCCAAGCAGAAACTGACAGAACAACCCCCCAACTATATTTAATCCCAGAGCCCCTTATATTCACAGCCAACTGATGAGCATCAAATGCAGATGCTTGAGTCCAAATGAACCAAGATGAGCCTGAGGTGCAACTGCTTGAGACCAAGCCGAAGCGAGGGACAGTCAGAGGACCCGGATTCCGGAATCCGCGGACCGTACCGTAAACTGGAATGCGGACTTCGGACAGGACCATGACAGAAACATCTTCTCCATATCCACTCTATCAAGGCCTTTCTCCATTTGATAAGTTTCAATGAGGTCACCCCTCATTCTTCCGAATTCTAACCAATATAGGCCCAGAGCCATCAAATGTTCTTCATATCACAAGCTGTTCAATCCTGGAATCATTTTCATGAATTTCCTTTGAACCCTCTCCAGTTTGAGCACATTGTTTCAAAGATAAGGGGTTCAAAACTGCTCACAATACTCTACCAGTGTTTTATAAAATTTCAACGTTACATCCTTTATTTTATATTCTAGTCCTCTTGAAATGAATGCTAACATCACATTTACCTCCCTCACCACAGACTCAACCTGCAAATTAACCTTCAGGAAATCCTGCACAAGGACTCTCAAGTCCCTTTGTGCTTCAGTTATTTTGTATTTTCTCTCCATTTGGAAAAAGGTGAACCCTTTCATTCTTCTATCAAACTGCATGACCTACTCTACCCGACACGGTATTCCATCTGCCACTTCTTTGTCCATTCTCCTAATATGTCTAAATCCTTCATTAGCCTCTCTACTTATTCAAAACAACCTGCCTCTACAAATAGAGGAGAGAGTAGATATTGGGCTACTGTAAAATTATGCTGGAGTGGTAGTAAAATGAGGATAAGGAAAGGGTGGGTTAGCAGAATCAGTATTTTGTATCAATCTTCATCGTAGAAAACATCAGCATATACTAGAAACTCAAGAGTGTCAGGGACAGAAGTGGGCATAGTTGTTTTTACTACAGAGAAGGTACCTGGGGAACTGAAAGGTCTGAAGTTAAATTAGTCACCTGGACCAGATGGACTACACCCAAAGGCTTGGAAGGAGATAGCTGAAGACATTGTGGAGACATTAGTAATGATCTTCCAAGAATCACTATATTCTAGAATCATTCCAGAGGACTTCAAAAATTACAAATGTCACTCACCCTTCAAGAAGGGAGGGAGGAAGAAGAAAATAAATTATAGGGCAATTAGTCCACTGTAAGTGGTTGGGAAGATGCTGGAGTCGATTATTAATGTTGAGATTTCAGGCTACTGGAGGCACATGATAAAATAGGCCAAAAATAGCAGCATATACACGGGAGAATCAGTGTATGTTGTGAACTTGGATTTTCAGAAGGCCTTTGACAAGATGCGACACACGAGGCTGTGTAACAAGAGCTCATGTTATTACAGGAACAATAATAGCATGGATAAAGAATTAGCTGATTGGCAGGAGGCCAAGAGTGGGAATAAAGGAAGCCTTCTGTGATTGGCTGCCAGTAACCAGTGATGTTCCACAGGGGTAGTTGTTGGGAACCACTTCTTTTTACATTATATATCAATGCTTTGGATAATGGAATGGATGGCTTTTTGGCCAGGTTTGTGGATAATACCAAAATAGTTGGAGTGGCAGGTAGTGTTGAGGAAGTATGAGGGCTATAAAAGAACTTGGACAGTAAGGAAAATGGGCAAAGAACTGGCAAATGGAATAGCATGTTCAGAGTTGCATGGTCATGCGCTTTGGTAGAAGGAATAAAAGCTAAGTCTATTTTCTAAAAGGGGAGAAAATTCAAACGTACAAGGGACTTGGGGTCCTATTGCAAGATTCCCTAAAGGGTAACTCACTGTTTGAGTTGGTGGTGAGGAAAGCAAATGCAATGTTATCATTTATTTCAAGAGGACTAGAATATAAAAGCGTGGATGAAACGCTGAGACTTTTTAAGGTAATGGTGAAGCCTCAATTGTAGTACTGTGAGCAGTTTTGAGCCCCTTATTTGAGAAAGGATCTGCTGATATTGGAAAGGGTTCATAGGATATTCACAAGAATGATTCCAGGAATGAAAGGCTTATTGTATGTGATTGATGACCCTGGACTGGAATTTAGAAGGATGAGGGGTTATCTGATTGTTGAAAGGCCTAGTTTGAGTGGATTTGAGGATGTTTCCGATGGCAGGGAAGTCTAGGACTAGAGAACACAGACTCAGAATTGAGGAACATCCATTAGAATGGAGATAAGGAGAAATTTCTTTAGCAAGGTGGTGGTGAATCTGTGGAATTAATTTCCACAGGTGGCTGTAGAGGCCAGGTCATTGGGTGTACTTAAGGCAGCAGTTGATAGGTTTCTGATTATTCAGCATGTGAAAGGTTACAGAGAGAAGGTAGGAGAATGTGGATGAGAAGGAAATGGATCAGCCATGATTAAATGGGGGAACAGACTGAATGGGCCAAATGGCATAAATCTGCTTCTATGTCTTCTGGTCTTGTGGAGTCTATGTGCTCCTCTCCCCTTATTTGCTTACAGTGTTAGACATTTGTTCAGGTTGCAGCTGTGTGTAAGGCTGAAGATATGTAGTAGATATGGTGGAGTACATGATTATGGTAATTGTGGAGAAGGCATTTGGCAAAATGTAGCAAATGTAGAGGGACATAGCTCTGCTTATGCAGGCTGACCTGTATATAAGAAAGCTGTGTAAGTACAGCGTGTTTGGGAGAAATGGGCATATTATATGCCGAGACTCTTCAGAAAGTACAGAAAACACTACCGATGGGACCTATTAATATCCAGAAAATGGATAGATTTCTGTTGGTGTGTGAAGTGCATGACTTTAAAACAAAGGATTCATTGATTGTTGATAAACTAAAATTTGCTAATTTCATGGCAGATGTGGTAAATTGTACAGCACAAGCTAAAAGTAGAGCAGAAAAAAAATTATTTTTAAAGCTGCAGAAATACATCCAGAGAAAAGGGACTTAACTCTAGAATCTATTAATGATGCTTTACAAGGAGGGTTAAATAACATTCAGACTTTAAGTAAGAGATATTAATGTTTTTCTCCTTTTATTTTTATTTTTTTCTCTTTTTTATTACAGAGGAATGTTAGAAGTTTGTTAGCTAATGGACAAGAGTTTTAATGCTTATAGCACTCTGTGGGGTTGTAGTGACAAAAAATATGAAAGAGATGGTGGAGGAAAATTTCAAGAACAAGATCTGGTGAGCTTGAATTATGCTCAGTAGGTGGCAGTAATGCACCTTACGTTGGTCTGCCAACGACCATTTAACATTATTATAAAAAGAAGAAGAAGAAGAAGAGATCAAGTTCATCCCCGAAAGGGAGGCAGTGCAGTGGTGGAGTGGCGGAGTGGGGGGGAGGGGGGGTGATGGTGTTGGGGGAAGTGCACAGATAAAATCTGCAAAGCTCTCCGGCCACCTTGTGGAAGGATAGTGGCTGTGCAAGAGTCTTGCATTTGCTATACTTTGTGAATTGATGCCAGCATTTTGTGTGTGTTTCTTATATGTCTGTTCGTTGCAACATGACTTTCTGTAAACACAAAATGTAGGAGCAGCTCAGTGGGTCAGGCAGCATCTGTGGAGGATAATGCAGAAAATATTGACTGTTTATCTCCCCTCATAAATGTTGCCTAACTCTTTGTGATCCTCCAGCATTTTGTGTGTGTTGCTTCAGATTTCCAGTGTCTGCATTTGTCTGCATCGTCGGTTTCTGTAGGGCTTGTTTATGATACACTTAGTTTTGAACTGAAATAATGTACAATGTCAGAAATTCCGCTGCTGACTAACTGTTTTACAACAGGTTGTGGTTGTAAGTCGGACACAACAGAAAAGATTGCCCAGTCTAATGCAGTTTCATGGGACGAGCTGAATGAGGTAAGCAGACAGTGAACTGAGGATGCTCAGATCACTGACAAAAAAATGCCATCTGCTTTGTCAGTTGTATACAATATCTTGGCCGTAATTCAATGAATCAGGTCTTCATTCTTGGCCCCAGTTGGCCAAAGGGATTAATACAATTCCAGAATGTCCGAGGTTTTGAATGCAATTCTGGTTTTACAACTTATCTTAATCTATTCTCCATTGAGGTCATGTTGCGATGGTGACGGTTACAGTAATTGTATCCTGCCTTATCCCAAGGCATTCCCATCTTACATATCAAGTTAAAACCACTCCAGAGATGATCTAATTTGGAAATGCATGGTGTCATAAAATCTTAGTGGTACAGCATGAAAACAGGCCTTTAGGCCCACCTAATCTATGTTGACTATGTACCACCCATTTATGCTAATCCTATATTCATCCCAGTTTTTTTTTTCTCTTCACAGTCTATTAACTTCCTACCCACAGTCACTCCTGTACTCATCAAAGGCCATTTAACAACCTACACATTTCCAGGATGTGGGAGGATTAAGTGAAACCAGGAGGTCTGGGGGAAACCTATGCAATCTTAAGAACATAAGAAATTGCTGATCTGACCACGGAATCAGCTTCACCTACCTGCCTTTTCCCCATGACCCATAATTAACAGCCATGCAGAAATCTAACTAATTGTGTCATAAATAGATTTAATCAATGATCAACATTGTCTATCATATGCATTTACATGTATTAGGAATTAGGTAGACTTTACTTGTTCCTCGAGTAGAGATTTCCACAGATTCACTTGGAAAAGTAGTTGCTCCTCAAATCCATCCTAAGTCTATTTCCCTGTTATATCTGCTGGTAAACTACCAGTGGAAACAATCTTATTTATCCCTTTCATAGTTCTATATTTCTATTTTATCCTTTTTCTTTCTTCTGAATTCCAGGCATATAGTCACAGGTGACTCAATCTGTCCTCATAGGCTAACACCACCCACACCCCCCATCTCCTGAATCAACCTCCTCTGCTCTGCCCCCAAAGCCAGTACGTCTTTCCTTAAGCAAGGAGACTAGAACTGCATGCAGTACTCCAGGTACCACCTTACTACCCTGTACAGTTGCAGCATAACCACCCCATTCTTAAATTCAATCCTTCTCACAATGAAGTCCAACATTCCATTTGTCTTCTGGATAACCTGTTGCATCTGCAAACCAACACTGGCATTTCAAGCACTCCCAAGTCCCTCTGCACAATAGGATGCTGCAGTCTTTCACTATTTACATAATAATTTGATTTTTTATTTTTCCTTCCAAAGTGGATGTCCTCACCATTATCAATGTTATACTCCATCTGCTAATCCATTGCCCATTCATTTACTATCCATATCTTATTGCAGACTCTCCACATTCTTTGCTCAATGTAGTTTTCTACCTAATTTAATGCCATCAGCAAACTTAAATATGCTGTACTTGTCTCCTCTTCCACATTATTAATGTATATTGTGATAGTTGCACCGATCCCTGTGGCAGGCCTCTGGTTGCCAACCAGATAATCATCCATTTAACTAACAGACTTGAGGTTCACAATGCTGCCCTGAATCTTCCTTCTCCATTTTGAGTGGCCAAGGGATCATTGGTAGGTCAGGGAGTGGCACTGAGGAAGGGAAAATTTTGGAAAATAACCCTAATTAGCTATTTTTAGAGTCAGCAACCAACTATTAAGAACCTTTGAAGAATCTTCCATATATTTCCCTCTATTGAATGCTACTTCTACCTCAGGATCATTTCCAAGGACCCCCCACCATCCAGGCCATACTGTCTTCTCAATGCTGCTATCACAAAGGAGGTTCAAGAGCCTAAGTTCCCACACCACCACCCTTCAACCAACAGGCTCCTGAACCCCTGTGGATAACTTCACTCTTCTCAGCATTAAACTGATGCCACAACCTATAGACCCTCTTTCAAGGATTCCAGAACTCATGTTCTCAATATAGTTTGTTTATGTATCTATGAGTCTATCTACCTGTCACTCTATCTATCTATCTATTTATTTATTATTGTTTCTATTTTAATGTATTTTTATTGTTATTTGCATTTTTTGTATTTACTGTTTCTTTTTCTTTTCTACACTGTTTATGTCCTTCTCAGTTTTAGATCTTCCTTGATTCTATTGTATTTCTTTGTTTCGCCCGGAGTGCCCCAAGAAAATAAATCTCAGGGTTGTATATGGTGACATACGTGTATTTTGTTCATAAAGTTACTTTGAACTTTGAAGTTCACGAGTGGGTTTACTCTGGGTGGTGCAGTCCATTCTGAGTTTTGTAAAGCACTGTAGATGCATCGTTCACCACACAGATATCAAACACTCATGAAAACTGTTTGCCACTACTGGCTCGGGGCAAGTTGGGAATTTGTAATAAATTATACCTCTTTCATTGATGTTCACAATCTGTTCCTGATAGAAGGAAGAAATACACAACTATGATACAGATTTAGCTGAGTAATGGAACAGGCTAAAAGACATTCTTCAGCTCCTGAGATGAATTCTCCCCTGCATGTCAGACAACATTCTGGACTTCCCCTGAAATCTTTTCCTCCTCTTTTAAACACCAGTGAGTTGCTACATATTTTCTTCCCCCTTGCTACATATTTCTTCCATAAACTGTCTTCTCTCTCTTCTCCACAGAACAAGGATCAGAATTCACAAGTTGACATCACGTACACCCTTCTGCAGCTTCCTTTGCCTGACAGCCCAACAACAACACAGGGTTACGAGACAGGCGTCATTTACTCTGCTCCACGAAAGGTTTGGTGAGAGAGGAATGCGTGAGTTAGCCGTGGTTAACAGAAGTATATCTGCTCCCTGCACCTGCAGGAAAAGATGAATGATCAGGAAGAATTATTGGAAGGGGAGAAATGTGACAATCAGGCCTTCTCAAAGGAGGTGGTGAATAAAGCCAACACCCAGCTGGTCAGGCAGCACCTGTGGGGGGAGAAATGGAAGTACCTGATCTTGAAAATGGTCACATATTTGCAGCATTTTGGTTTTATAAGCTATGAAAACCTAAGGATCTTGTGAAATGGATCCTGTGACAGGGACACTGTCCTTGTTGGGGCATCATGTAGCACATGGAATGACTAGAATGGTCAGTGATTACTTTAAACCAGAACAACCCCCGCAATACAACAGTCAGCAACCAGGAAAGCTGAGGCGGCCTTTTTGGTAAGCTTCCGGAAATGTAACTCTGGTGTAAGTAGGCTTTGTCCAATGTGAAAGTTGATAGGGAGAAAGTAAAGTCTGATGTAGCGGTATTTCAGAGGATTAAGGGAAATTATAGTGGAATGAGAGAGGAACTGGCCAGAGTAAACTGGAAGGAGCTGCTAGCAGGGATGTTAGCAGGGCAGGAACGGTGTGCATTTCTGGGAAAAATTAGACAGATGCAGGACAAATGTATCAAAAATGAAGAAATGCTGAATGTTAAAATAGGACAACCGTGGCTGGCAAGGTAAGTCAAAGCTATTGTAAAAACAAAAGAAAGGGCATACAACAAAGCAAAAATTAGTGGGAAGATATAGGATTTAAAAACCTACAAAGTGCAAATAAAGAAATCATTAGAAGGGAAAAGATGAAATATGAAAGCAAGCCAGCAAATAATAGCAAAGTGGATAGTAAAAGTTTCTTCAAGTACATTAAAAATAAAAGAGAAATGAGAGTGGATATAGGACCACTTGAAAAGGAGGCAAGAGAAATAATAACAGGAGATAAGGAGATGGCAGATGAACTAAATGAGTATTTTGCATCAGTCTTCACTGTGGAAGACATGACTTGTGTGCCAAATGTTGTAGTGTGTGAAGGAAGAGAAGTGAGTGCAGTTTCTATTACAAGAGCGAAGGTGCTCAAAAAGTTGAAAGATCTAATGGTACATGTCACCCGGACCAGATGAATTGCACTCTAGGTTTCTGAAAGAAGTAGCATTAGAGATTGTAGTGGCATTAGAAATGATCTTTCAAAAATCATTTGACTCTGGCATGGTGCCAGAGGACTGGAAAATTACAAATGTCACTCTACTCTTTAAGAAAGGAGGAAGGCAGCAGAAAGGAAATTATAGACCAGTTAGCCTGACCTCAGTGGTTAGGAAGATGTTAGAGTCAATTGTTAAGGATGAGGTTATGGAGTACTTGGTGAGACAGGACAAGATAGGACAAGGTCAGCATGGTTTCCTTCAGCAAAAATTCTGCCTGATGAACCTGTTGCAATTCTTTGAGGAGATTACAAGTAGGATAGATGAGGCGTATGCAGTAGTTTTTGTATTTTGGACTTTCAGAAGGCCTTTGACAAGGTGCCACACACGAGGCTGCTGAGCAAGGTAGGGGCCCATGGTATTACAGGGAAGTTACTAACATGGTTAGAGCATTGATCACTCATGGTAGGAGGCAATGAGTGGGAATAAAAGGATCCTTTTCTGGGTGGCTGCCAGTAACTACTGGTGTTCTGCAAGGGTCAGTGTTAGGACCAATTCTTTTCATGCTCTACATAAAAGATTTGGATGATGGAATAGGTGGCTTTATTGCCAAGTTTGTACATGATACGAAGATTGGTGGAGGGGCAGGTAGTGTTGAGAAAACAGGTAAGATGCAGAAACACAGATTAGGAGAATGGGCAAGAAAAGTGGCAAATGAAATACAAAGTTGGAAAATGCATGGTCATGCACTTTGCTGGTAAAAATAAATGTGCGGACTATATTCTAAACGCAGAGAAAATCCAAAAATCTGAGACGCAAAGGGACAAAAGATCTTGTGCAGAACACTCTAAAGGTTAACTTTCAGGTTGAGTCGGTGGTGAGGAAGGTAAGTGCCATGTTAGCATTCATTTCAAAAGGTCTAGAATACAAGAGCAAGGATGTGATGCTGAGGCTTTATAAGGCACTGGTGAGGCCTCACCTTGAGTATTGTGAACAGTTTTGGGCCCCTCATCTTAGAAAAATGTGCTGGTATTTGAGAGTGTCCAGGGGAGGTTCACAAGGATAATTCCAGGAATGAAAGGGTTATCATATGAGGAATGCTTGATGGCTCTGGGTCTGTACTCGCTGGAACTCAGAAAGATGAGGGGTGATCTCATTGAAACCTTTTGAATGTTGAAAGGTTTAGACAGAGTAAATGTGGAAAGGATGTTTCCCATGGTGGGAGAGTCTGGGACAAAAGGCCACAGCCTCAGGATAGAGGGGCTAATTTCTTCAGCCGAAGGGTGGTGAATTATGGAATTGTTGCCACATGCTGCTGTGGAGGCCAGGTCGTTGGGTGTACTTAAGGCAGAGATTGATTGCACATTGCATCAAAGGTTACAGGGAGAAGAAACACACACAAAATGTTGGTGGAATGCAGCAGGCCAGGCAGTATCTATAGGGAGAAGCACTGTCGACATTTCGGGCCGATACCCTTCATCAGGACCCTTCGTCAGTGTTGAACATGTACTTACTTTAGAAATTATCTAGAGTTACCCATCGCCCTGTTTTTCTAAGCTCCACGTACCTATCCAGGAGTCTCTTAAAAGACCCTATCGTATCCACCTCCACAACCATCGCTGGCAGCCCATTCCACGCACTCACCACTCTCTGCATAAAAAAGGTACTCCCTGTACCTTACACTTACTCTGTACCTGCTTCCAAGCACTTTAAACCTGTGCCCTCTCGTGATAGCCATTTCAGCCCTGGGAAAAGGCCTCTGACTATCCACACGATCAATACCTCTCATATACACCTCTATGAGGTCACCTCTCATCCTCTGTCACTCTAAGGGGAAAAGGACTAGTTCACTCAACCTATTCTTGTCAGGCATGCTCCCCAATCCAGGCAACATCCTTGTAAATCTAATCTGCACCGTTTCTATGGTTCCTATGCTTCCTGTAGTGAGGTGACCAGAACTGAGCACAGTACTGCAAATAGGGTCTGACTAGAGACCTATATAGCTGTAATATTATCTCTCGGCTCTTAAATTTAATCCCAAGTTTGAGGAAGGCCAATACACCATATGCCTTCTTAAAAGTCAGAGTCAACCTACGCAGCAGCTTTGAGTGTCCTATAGACTCGGAACCCAAGATCCCTCTGATCCACCACTTTGCCAAGTCTTACCATTAATACTATATTCTGCCATCATATTTGACCTACCAAAATGAACCACTTCACACTTATCTGGGTTGAACTCTATCTGCCACTTCTCAGCACAATTTTGCATCCTATTGATGTCCTGCTGTAACCTCTGACAGCCCTCCACACTGTCTGCAACACCCCCAACCTTTGTGTCATCAGCAAATTTACTAACCCATCCCTCCACTTCCTCATCCAGGTCATTTATAAAAATCACAAAAGGAAGGGGCCCCAGAACGGATCCCTGATGCACACCACTGCTCATCAACCTCCATGCAGAATATGACCTGTCTAAAACCAGTCTTTGTCTTCAAGCCAATTCCGGATCCACAAAGCAAGGTCCCATTGGATCCCATGCTTCCTTACTTTCTCAATAAGCATTGCATGGGGTACCTTATCAAATGCTTTGCTGAAATCCATATACATGACACCTACTGCTCTACCTTCATCAACGTGTTTAGTCATATCTTCAAAAGATTCAATCAGGCTTGTAAGGCATGGCCTGCCTTTGACAAAGCCATGCTGACTATTCCTAGTCATATTATGCCTCTCCAAATGTTCATAAATCCTGCCTCTCAGGATCTTTTCCATCAACTTACCAACCAATGAAGTAAGACTCACATGTCTATAATTTCCTGGGCTATCTCTACTCACTTTCTTGAATAAAGGAACAACATCCGCAACTCTCCAATCCTCCAGAACCTCTCCCGTCCCCAGTGATGATGCAAGGAACATTGCCAGAGGGTCAGCAATCTCCTGCCTCACCTCCCACATTAGACTAGGTATCGTGGACGCGATCAGAAATATCCCGGACCCTAGCAACTGGGAGGCAAACTACCATCCGTGTTTCTTTCCTGCATCCACAGAATCACCTGTCTAACCCCCTAATTATAGAGTCCCCTATCACTGCTACCATCCTCTTCCTTTCCCTGCCCATCTGAGCCACAGGGCCAGGCTCTGTTCCAGAGGCAAGGTCACTGTTGCTTACCCCCCATAGGTCGTTCCCCCAGCAGTACTCAACAGTACTTATTGTTACGGGAGACAGCCACAGTGGTACTTTCTGGTATCTGACTCCTGCCTTTCCCTCTCCTGACTGTTACCCATTTATCTCCCTGGTGAGACCACCTGCCTATAGCTCTTCTCTATCACCTCCTCATTCTCCCTGACCAGGCAAAGGTCATCAAGCTGTATCTCCAGTTTCCTAACCCGATCCCTAAGGAGCTGCAGCTCATGCACCTGGTGCAGATGTGGCTCTCCGGGAGGCTGGGAGGCTTCCAGAATTCCCACATCTGACACCCAGTACAGAACACCGGCCTCACAGACATACTTCCTGTTTCTATTCCTCACTGGTAATTTACCTTACCTTACCGCGACCCGATATCGCCAAAGCCCTACCATTCTGCCTCAGATCTCTGTGTCATATAGACCACAGATAATGTCTGGTCTGCTGAGTTTCTCCAGCATTTTGTGTGTGTTGCTTGGATTCCCAGCATCGGCAGATATTCTCTTATTTGTTCCCAGTTATATAAGACCTTGGTTAGATCACACTTGGAGTGCTGAGTTCAATTCTGGTCACCTCTCTACAGGAAGGACGTGGATATTATAGGGAGAGTTCAGAGGAGATTTACAAGGATGTTGCCTGGATTGGAGGGCGTACCTTATGAGAGTAGGTTGAGTGTACTTGGCCTTTTCTTCTTGAAGCGACGGAGGATGAGGGGTGACCTGATAGAGGTGGCACTGATCATGTGCGTAGCTAGGAGTTTGTACCCAGGGCTGAAATGGCTCACACAAGGGCGCAAAGCTTTAAGGTCCTTGGACGTAAGTACAGCGGCGATGTCAGGAGTAGGTTTTTTACACAGCGTGTGGTCAGTGCGTGCAATGCACTACTGGCAACGGTGGTGGGGGCAGATTCAATAACATCTTTTAAGCAACAATCTGGAAAAATATCGGGCTATGCAGTAGGGAAATTCTAGGCAATTTCTAGAGTAGGTTACATGGTGGGCTGAAGGGCCTGTAATGTGCTGTAGGTTTCTATGTTCTAATTTAGAATCATCAGCAAACTTAGATATGCTGCAGCACTCAGTCCCCTCTTCAAAATTGTTAATTTATATTGTGAATTTTTGTGGGCTTAGCACTGATCCCTGTGGCATGTTTCTTTCCACTGATTGCCAACCAGAGTAGGATGCATTTATCCCAGCTCTCTACCTTGGTTAAACAGTCCATTATCCATGCTAATATATCAATCCCAACTCCATGCAACCTTCTCTAATGGAGAAGTCTTTTATGTGGCAGCTTACAGAATGCTTTCTGAAAATCCAAGTTTACAACATCCACCTGTTACCTTCCATCCTCAAGAAAACTCCAGTAAGTTTGTCAAACAGGACCTTCCCTTCATGAAAATATGCTGTGTCAACCTGATGGAACCACTTCTATTGGCTTAACTCAATTTTCTTCCCTAAAAATGGTTTCAAGCATTTTCATGATGACAGACATTAAGCTAAATGGCCTATAGTTACCTGCCTTTTGACTACGTCCATTTAAAAAAACCCAGCTGCATGACATTCACTGACTTCTAATCCTCTAGGACCTGCTCAGAGTCTAGAGAATTTTGGTAAATTATTCCAAGTGTCTGCTCTTCTGTCACTGCTTTCTGTAGTCTGGGATGCATCAGGACCTCTAAACCTTTTGGCCCACCAGTTTGCTCATCACTAGCTTTTAGTGACAGTGATTGTACTGATGTCCTCACATCCGATCATATCCATAACATCTCTCTTTGGTAAGTTAGATGCATACTTCACTGTGAAGATGAACACAAAGACAATCACAGATAGAGCATGCAAACTCCATAAAGACATAACAGAGTGGTGGGTGAGTGGGGACCGGGCGGATTGAACCTCTACGAGCTGCATCACTGTGCCACCATAAACCAAATCCCAAAGCCCTTCTTCCTAATATGTGTTAACTCTGGAAAATTCAGTACTGGTGCACCAGAGAAGCTGGGATTGTTGTCGTTGTGTCAGGGGAGAGGAGATATGGATCTGAACTCTGGTTAGGCTGCACTTGCAATTCTGGTCACCCCATTATAGGAAGGCTGTGGGGGCATTGGAGAGGGTTTACCAGGATGCTCCCTGAATTAGAAGGCATGTGCTATAAAGAGAGTTTGAACAGCTTGGGTTGTTTACCCTGGAACGTCAGAGGCTGATAGAAGCTTATAAAATTATGGGAGGCTAGATCAGGTAGACAGTCAGAGTCTTTCTCTCAGATTGAGAATGTCAAACATTAGACAGCATGCATTTAAAGTGAGCGGGAGAACGTGTAACTTGGGTGTTTGTGGCAGGCTTTTGTTGAACACCTGGAACAGACCACCAGGAGTTATGCTGATAAAAATGTTGTTAAGGGTGTATAAGAGGCTGTTAGATGGACTCATGAATATGGGGAGTTATTGATCATAAACAGGCAGAAGAGGATTAGTTAAATTTAGCATTGGTTCCTGTGCTGTACTATTCTATAAAGTCTTCGATGGAGCAACTATAAAAGGACTGTGATCAGAGCGAGATAAAGCATAGACAAAAGGAGACCCAAAAAAATGCAGGCTTTGGAAAATTTGGCTCCAAAAATTAAAAGAGCTGTAGAGAGGCAAAGTTTTTTTTCTAATGTTATGTGTCATTAAGATCAAAAATGTACTACCTGCTCGAATAGTGGAACCAGATCGTAACATCACCCACAAAAAGGAATTTGATGCCTAGTTAAAAAGGAAAAGAAGAACTAGGCTGTAGGACCCAAGAGGAAGAAAATGTTATATTTCAATAGTGCTTTGAAAGAGGCAGAGGTTTACAGTGAACCAAGTAGAATTCCTGTATGACGCATGACGGTATGAAATAAAGAGGAAGTTTGTGTCAAAATAAAAGCTCAGAGTTTGCGCCATTGTTGTTTTCACTTCCTGTAGCTTGGACAGCAAGTGGTCCAGCCCTGCTGAAGTTGCTGCTTTTTGTACACTCTGTCCATTGTGGTTCCTAGATTCCAAGGTAGCTCAAAAAGTCAATGTGGGGTCCATAGTGGGGTGAGAGGTGATTGACTGACTGGACACTGAGTACTCCATTCCCTGTTTGTTCTATACACTGTGTTCTCCTAGCTAAAGGACTTGAGGTTCTCAATGTTGCTCTGAACGTTGCTTCTCCATTTTGAGTGGTCAAGGGTCTTTGATAGGTCAAGGAGTTGCACTGAGCCGGGGTAAAAAAGGATTAGCCATGATTGAATGGTGGAACAGACTCGGTGGGTTAAATGGCTTAATTCTGCTCCTATGTCTTATGCTTATGGTCTTATAATGAGGATGTGGGGAGAACACGTCATAATAACAAATGATATTAAAGCAAAAGGCTATCCGCCCTTCAAGCCTGTTGCACTATTCATCAGGAGCCTGGATGATCTACAGTCTCTCAGTGCCATTTCCTTTCATTCTTCACATATACTTTGAATTCCATAATCTATCGATCTTAATTTTTAATACACACAATAACTGAGTCTCCACACAACACTCCAGCATAGAGAATTTCAAAGGCTCATTCCCCACTGAGTGAAGAAATGTCTCCTCCACACCAGTAACTCTGTTTCCACTGGTGGGAGAGTAATGGACAAGAGGACCCACCTACAAAATAAAGATTTGGTCATTTCAAATTTAGGTGGATGGAAATTTCTTCTCTCTGAGAGTGATGAACCCGTGGAATTCTTCACTCCTGAAGTGGTGAGGGTCATATCATAAAATATATTTTGTGCAGATAAATAGATAGTGTAAACATTGAGGAAGTGAGCATTATGGGGAACATGAGGGCAGCCGTGATCAGCCACAATCATATTGAATGGTGGAGTGGGTTTGAGGGACCAAGTAGCCTATTCCAACTGTTTTTGACACATGTTATTGTATGTTTATTTACGTGGGTGGATGCTTCTGCCAACTGCATTCAAGCCTCCATTCATCTTGTACTAAATAACCCTAATTCTCTATTTTGAAAGTCAGCAACCAACTGTTAAGAACTTTTGAAGAATCTTCCAAAAGTTTCACTCCAATAACCTTACTTCCACCTCAAGATCATTTTCAAGAACCCCCACCATCCAGGCCATACTGTCTTCTCAATGTTGCCATCAGAAAGGAAGTTCAGGAACAGTTATTACATTTCAACCAGCAGGCTTGTGAACCACTGTGGATAACTTCACTCACCTTAGCACTGAACTGATTCCACGACCATGGACTCTCTTTCAAGGCTTCCAGAACTCATGTTCTCAGTATTCTTTCTTTGTGTATCCATCTGTCACTCTATCTTTCTGTCTATCTATGTATTTATGTGTCTATTTTATGTATTTTATTGTTATTTGCTTATTTGGTATTTTCAGTGTTTTTTTCTTTTGCACGATGTTTTTGTCCTTCTTTGCTTTAGAATTTCATTGATTCTATTGTTCCACCTTGAATGCCCACAAGAAAATAAATCTCAGGGTTGTATATGGTGACATAAATGTATTTTGTTAATAAAGTTACTTTGAACTTTGAAGTTCACGAGTGGGTTTACTCTGGGTGGTGCAATCCATTCTGAGTTTTGTAAAGCTCTGTAGATGCATCGTTCACCACACAGATATCAAACACTCATGAGGAAGGGTTGCCACTACTAGCTTGGGGGGAAGTTGGGAATTTGTAATAAATAATGGCTCTTCCACTGATGTCCACAGTCTTTTCCTGAATGAAGAAAGAAGGATACAGCTGTGATGCAGATTTAGCTGATTAATAAAACAGGCTAAAACATATTCTTCTGATCCTGAGATGAATTCTCCCCTTCATGTCAGATAACCTCCCCGACTTTCCCTGAAATCTTTTAACCACCACTGAGTTACTACATATTTTGTTCCTCCTTTCTCACTCTTGATCGTCATAAATTGTCTTCTCTCTTTTCTGCACAGAACAAAGATCAGAATTCACACGGTGACCTCACATACTCCCATCTGCAGCTTCCTTTTCCTGACAGCCCGAAAGCAACACAGGGACACGAGACACGCATTATTTACTCTGCTCCATGCAAAGTACGGTGAGAGTGGAGTGCCTGACGTAGCTGTGGGTAACAGAACTATATCTGCTCACTGCACCTGCAGGAAAAGATGAATAGTCAGGGGATGAATATTGGAAGGGGATAAATGTGACAATGAGGCCTTCTCAAAGGTTGGTGCTGAATAAAGACAACAGCCAGCTGGTCAGGCAGCACCTGTGGAGGGAGAAGTGGAAGTACCTGATCTTGAGAATGGTCACATATTTGCAGCACTTTGGTTTTATAAGCTATGAAAACCTGAGGATCTTGTGAAATGGATCCTGTGACAGGGACACTGTCCTTGTTGGGACATCATGTAGCACGTGGAATGACTAGAATGATCAGTGATCACTTTAAACCAGAACAACCCACAATACAACAGTCAGGAAATGTAGCACTGGTGTAAGTCCATAGATGCTGCCTGGCCTGCTGAGTTCCTTCTGCATTTCCTGTGTGTTGCTGTGGTCTGCTGGTTCCTGACGCAACAGACAGATGAAAAGTGTAATATTTTCCTATTTGTTAGCTTATTTTGAAGTGTTTATCATGTACATTAGTTTTGCTGTCATTCTCATAATAATAGTGTTTTAAAAGTTGTTCATTTTTTATTGGAAGCTGCTGCATGTGACTATAAACTAACCTGAATACTATGTGCATTAGCTCTGTATTATAAACACAAGAGATGCTGGAAATGCAATGTAGCACATACAACATTCTGGAGGACCTCAGCAGGTCTAGTAGGATCCATGGAGAGGAGGAAATGTTTTGTCAGACCCCTCATTAGGTCCTCACGAAGGGCATCAGACCGAAAAATTTGTCTGTTTACCGTACTTCTGTCCATTTGTGCTGCCTGGCCTGCTGAGTTGTTCCAGCACTTTGACTGCATTTAGCTCTATCAATATCCTGTCAGCTCAACTAAAAGCATGCTGAGATGGTCAGTAAGTGGAATGTTCACTGTCAGAACAAAATTATGCTTAAAATGTGAGGTCATGTTCATGTTAATCATTAATGGGCATACTTGTGTATAACCGCCATGCTTTATGTAGCAGTATATTACAAACATGGCAGACATAGATTAAATAAACTTAAATGAACAAACTGAGTGAATATACGTTGTGGTGTTGGATGGAGACACTCAGGCTGGAACAGATTGAACACTTACTATTCTGAGAATCTGCTGACAGAAGCGTGGGAAAGGAAACAGTGCCAGATATGGCTTAACAGAGATAGGAACAGAAGGAGAAGCTGACACATCCTCTGAAGCAAGTGTTGTCTGTGACTGAATTCTAGATAAATAGCTGAGGGTGCTACTTAAAAAGTAGCTCAGCCTTGCAAGAAAGTAAATGAGAGAAATGAGGAACTTCAAAAGAAGAAATGGACCTCATGATGACTCGGGCAGCAAATGTACTTCCAAAGCAGCAGGGTTAAAGCTATCAGTTTGACAGCAGGAATGTAAACAAAGTGAGGTCAAGATATGGGGTGAAAGAGAGAGGAGATAGAAAGAGTGGGAGAGACAGAGAGACACAAGAGAGATATAGAGAAGGAAGGAGAGTTTGAGAAAGAGAAGAAGAGATGAGAGAGGGAAAAGGAAAGGGAGAGAGGGAGAGGGAGAGAGAGGGGGGGAGAGGGAGAGAGAGAGGGGGAGAGGGAGAGCGAGAGAGGGGGGGAGAGGGAGGGGGAGGGGGGGAAAGAGAGAGAGACAGAGAAAGAGAGAAACCAGAAAGAAAGGAATTCGAAGTCAATGGGATATAACAGAATGAGGAGCCTTAAAAAACCCTCACCCAGCAGAAGGCAAAGGCAAACCACTGTTGTAACTTGCCACATACATGATTTCCCAATATGTCAGATCGGCATGGAGAGAAAGCGTCCACCAACTGGAAATTCCAGATGTGACCTACCGACGACGATGACACCAGACTCAGCCAGTCGGGGACGCTGAGCCTTCACCAAGCTGTTGACCTTGTCAAGGACTTTTTATTTGTATAGGTTGTAACAATAAATACATCTGTTGTTTTAATATTGTCATTTGTCATTTAAAAAAATTGGACAGGTATATGGACAGGAAAGGAATGGAGGGTTATGGGCTGAGTGCAGGTCGGTGGGACTAAATGACAGTAAACGTTTTGGCACGGACTAGAAAGGCCAAGATGGCCTGTTTCCGTGCTGTAATTGTTATATGTTATATAATCAACATCCCAGGACTAACTGTGATTTGTTGAACGACTCTCAAGTTAGTCTAAGTAGTAAAAGTAAAGCAACGTACTGGTAAACCCCATTAGTGAAGTCCTTCAAAATCCTATGGTCAGATCTCTGTTCTGAACAGTCGTTAAAGTCAAATGACAATGTGACAGCAGCGGGGGAAAATGCAGAATAATCACCTGGTTCAGTGCCACAAGTAAGTATAGAAAATGTTGGGAACACTCTGCAGGACAGACGGCATCTCTGGGGAAAGAAACAGCGGGGAGGTACAGGAAGTAATGACCTGCCATTGAGACTGTTTCTGTATTTTCACGGACTTCTGCTCCTGTAAGCCCATCCACTTTAAGGTTTGACATGTTGTGCATCCAGAGATGATCTTCTGCACACCACAATAGTAATGTGAGTTACTGTCACCTTTCTATCATCTTGAACCAATGTGGCATTCTTCTCAGACCGCTTCCATTAACAAGGCATTTTTGCCCACAGAATAGCTGCTCGCCAGATGCTTTTATTTTTGTGTCATTCTCTGTAAACCCCTAGAAACTGTAGTGTGTGAAAATCCCAGGAGATCAACAATTTCTAAGATAGTCAAAGCACCACATTTGCCACCAACAGTCATTCCATGGTCAAAGTCACTGAGATGAAATCTCTTCCACATTCTAATGTTTGGTCTCAACAACAACTGAACCCTTTGACCATCTCTGTGCCATTAAAGGCTGATTAATTATTTGCATTAACGAGCAGGTGTACAGGCGTACCTTGTAAAGTGTCCGCTGAATGGTATTTGTATATTATTGCTCTTTTATAAGATGATAAGACCATGAGATATAGGAGGAAAATTCAACCATTTGGCCCATTGGGTCAGTTCTGCCATTTCATCATAGCTAATGAAATTTTTCTCTCAGCCCCAATAGATAGATAGATAGATACTTTATTCATCCCCATGGGGAAATTCAACATTTTTTCCAATGTCCCATACACTTATTGTAGCAAAACTAATTACATACAATACTTAACTCAGTAAAAATATGATATGCATCTAAAATCACCCTCTCAAAAAGCATTAATAATAGCTTTTAAAAAGTTCTTAAGTAGTTTACTTAAATACATTGAGTCCTAACCCCGGCACTTTAACATATCTTACTCCTGGCGGTTGAATTGTAAAGCCTAATGGCATTGAGGAGTATTGATCTCTTCATCCTGTCTGAGGAGCATTGCATCGATAGCAACCTGTCGCTGAAACTGCTTCTCTGTCTCTGGATGGTGCTATGTAGAGGATGTTCAGGGTTTTCCATAATTGACCGTAGCCTACTCAGTGCCCTTCGCTCTGCTACCGATGTTATACTCTCCAGTACTTTGCCCACGACAGAGCCCGCCTTCCTTACCAGCTTATTAAGACATGAGGCGTCCCTCTTCTTAATGCTGCCTCCCCAACACGCCACCACAAAGAAGAGGGCGCTCTCCACAACTGACCTATAGAACATCTTCAGCATCTCACTACAAACATTGAATGACGCCAACCTTCTAAGGTTCCTGCCTCCTTCCCGTATCCTTTCATGACCTGACCTATCAAGAACCTATCAATCTCTGCCTTGTATATACATAAAGACTTGGTCTACATAGCCGCTTGTGGTAAACAATTCAACAGATTCACCACTCTTCAGCTAACAAAATTCCTCATCACCATTCTAAAGGACACCCCTCTATTCTGAGGTTGTGTCCTCTGGTCCATAGGAAACCTCCTCGCCTGTGTCAAGGCCTTTCACCATTCGATGGATTTCAATGAGGTCACCCCTCATTCTTTTGAATTACAGTGAATACAGGCCCAGAACCAACAAATGCTCTTCATATGACAAGCCATTCAATCCTGGAATCATTTTCATGCATTTCCTTTGAACCCTCTCCAGTTTCAGCACATCCTTTCTAAGATAAGGCACACAAACCTGCTCAAAATACTCCAAGTGAGGCCTCGCCAGTGCTTTCTGAAGTTTCAGCATCTCATCCTTGCTTTAATATTCTAGTCCTCTTGAAATGAATGCTAACATTGCATTTACCTTCCTCACCACTGACCCGACCTGCAAATTAATCTTTAGGGAATCCTGCAGAAGGGCTCGCAAGTCCCTTTGCCCCTCAGCGTTTTGTATTTTCTCTCCATTTAGAAATTTAAAAATATATTTTCTATCGGTACATATGTTCTGACATTGCTGATAAAAACAACATTTATTCCCCATTTCTAAATGCTCTTGAGAATGCACTATACCCTTGGCTTAATAACAGCAGCAATTAAGAGACCAGACTGCTAGTTGTTTCCTGTGATATGACTTTTATTTACACAGCTGCTGTCAATATGTTGTCTGTTCTGTCAAGAAAATGAATGAACAAACGGGTCATGTGGAATCGTTACAGGGTGCAAAGTGTTCAGTCAGGAGCTCTGCCACTGGTGGGAGCTGGGCCATGTCTAGAGATGAGGTCACTGTGAGGAAGGCAATTGTCTTCAGGAAAAGTCATTGCCTGGGGTTAGAGGTGCTAGGTTATGGTGTGGAACTGTCATTTTTCTTAAAGTTTAACTTTATCTGTATTTTTGTACAATCACCTACATACAGTCCATGTCAGTGTTCAGTGAGTTTTCTCGAGGTTACAGTTGCCTCTGTATTTTTCTGGAAACATTTTGGTTTTAGTGGCAGGTGTCACATTACTTAGAGCCATAGAATATACGTAAAAGCATGAGAGATGAAAAGCTGAGGTGGTCATTTAGTGTGAGGTGATCTTAAGTCTATGCCCCTCTTTCTCCAAACAGCTCAATTTAAAACCCATTGACTTTGCTTTGTGTTTCTGAGCAACCAACTCCATGGTTACTTTGGGTAGAGAACTCCAGATTCACTGCCTGGCAACAGAAAGATTTCTATTCTATCCAGAATGACCAGCCAGTTACTTTGAAGGTAATTTTAAACTGTTTTCAGCCAGAGAAAACATCCGCTCCAAATCCACTCTGTCTGTTTCTTTTACATTTCAGTAAGACTCCTTGGACAGGCAACTGCTCTGCACGTGGCGGCAAGAAACAGCACGGTTACGGGCACAGCTCTGCACATTATGGACATCAGCCCTCCCCTTCATGGACCGTCCACACTGCTCACTGCCCCAGTAAAGCAGCCATCATAGAGACATAGAAAACCTACAGCACAATACACGCACTTCAGCCTACAATGCTATGCTGAACGTGTCCTACCTTAGAAATTACCTGGGGTTAACATAGCCCTGTATTTTTCTAAGCTTCATGTACCTCCAGGAGTCTCTTAAAAGACCCAATTGTATCCGTCTCCACCACAGTCGCCAGTAGACCATTTCACACACTTACCACTCTCTGCATAAAAAATTTACCCTTGACATCTCCTCTGTACCTACTTCCAGGCACCTTAAAACTGTGCCCTCTCGTGTTAGCTATTTTAGCCCTGGGAAAAAGCCTCTGACTATCCACACAATAAGTGCCTCTCATCATCTTAAACACCTCTATCAAGTCACCTTTCATCGTTGCTCCAAGGAGAAAAGGCCGAGTTCACTCCACCTATTCTCAATAAGGCATGCTCCCCAATCCAGGCAACATCCTTGTAAATCTCCTCTGCACCTTTTCTATGGTTTTCACGTCCTTCCTGTAGGGAGGCGACCAGAATTGAGTACAGTACTCCAAGTGGGGTCTGATCAGGGTCCTATATAGCTGCAGCATGACCTTTCAACTCTCAAACTCAGACACACGATTATTAGGTTAATTGGTCACTCTAAATTGTCCCATGATTAGGCTCAGATTAACATCAGGGGACTGATGGGCAGCACTGCTCGAAGGGCCTGTTCTACGCTGCATCTCAATAAATAAATAAACGTACTGCCAGGAGTCATGGTGGATGAAGACCTGATAATGGGACTTGAGGCATTTAGGCAGGCACAGGAATGTGCTGGGAATGGAGAGACATGGGTCATGTGCAGGCAGAAAGGATTTGTTTAACTTGTGCCAACAGTCATCACAGACACAGTATGGCCTGTTCCTGTCCTGTACTGTCTATATCTGAGGAAATGGACCACCTCTTTCCCAGCCAGAGCTCGGCACTGATTGAATAGTTCACTGACCTGAATGTTTTTCACTGTCACTGTAAGATTCAAAATTAAGATGTGCGTTTCTGACAGGTCCGGGTTAAAGTCAAAGGACAAATGTGATTTAATTATGTCTAGGGACAAGTATGATTTAATTATGTTTAGGGACAAATGTGATTTAATTATGTCTGGGTTAAAGTCTGTAAACAAGTGTGATCTAATTATGAATGCAGAAGCCTTGACAAAATTAACTGTTTGTGGAATCATTGAAGTCCTGAGATATGGACTATTGTTTTACAGAAACGTGTAAAAAAACAACTCCAAATATGGAATGGGAAAGCAATGTGTACCTCCCGAGTCAGGGAGGAAGGGTGGTAAGGAAGAAGGATAAAACCTGCTGCCCTGTAAGGTTCAGGGTTCCCTTCTCTGAAGGCACCCAGCTCTGCAGACCTGTTAATAAACTTTGTTTCCTTGAATTTGTCTTGAAGCCGTTATTCGGGAGCGTGGCACATTTCTGACAACTTGGGGCGCTCGTCCGGGATCCACACTCCAGCCGTGAGGGGGGAAAGGAAGGACATCGGAGAAGGTGCACCCTGCTGAGTTCGGCAGTCCCTGATTCCTTGCTCGTCGCCCCGCGCGGCTTGAGCGAGTGATATCCGGCGGACTCAAGGAAACAAAGAGGGGTTGTCGAGGCAGTTGAGACAGTGAGCGATCGAGTAATTTCTGTGCACAGGACCCAGGTAAGAAATTAAATTCCTGCAGAGACGTAGTGCACGAGAATTGTGGAACTGCGGGGTTCCTGCAGGTGATTTCTCCTGTAGAGACGTAGTGCACGAGAATCGTGGAACTGCGGGGTTCCTGCAGGTGATTTCTCCTGTAGAGACGTAGTGCACGAGAATCGTGGAACTGCGGGGTTCCTGCAGGTGATTTCTCCTGTAGAGACATAGTACACGAGAATCGTGGAACTGCGGGGTGCCTGCAGGTGAATTCCTGGGCGATCGCGGTAATACAGTTTCCGGAATTGGACAGGAGTGACCGAGCTAGGTGGGTCACATTCAAATTAAATTCCTGCAGAGACGTAGTGCACGAGAATTGTGGAATTACGGGGTGCCTGCGGGTGGATTGGAACCGGGCAAGTCCTCGAGATGGGGAATAAGGGGTCTAAGAGAGAAAAGAGTAAAGGAAATCCAGGCGCCAATGATGAAAAATACCCCGGGATACCCCCTGATAGTCCGTTGGGACGGATGTTAGAAAATTGGGATTATGGGAGGCGAAAAGGGAAGTCAAAGAAAAAATGATACAGTACTGTGAATTCTGGTCCCGCCAGCCGATCCAAGGGTCGGCTGTGTGATGGCCTAAGTTCGGGTCTAGCGAGGATTGGGTACAACAAGCCCTTAATCTGTACGTGAATTCAAAACCTAACGTTAAACCCGAAGAAAGTGATTATGCCCTATGCTGGTTACCAATGACAAATAGTTATAAATTGAAAACGATAAATGAAGGGGGACAGAAAAAGAATACATGGGAGGTGCTCGACCACCTGCTGCCCCATATGTGCCCCCTACCGCTCCGCAAATTGAAGACCCTGAGACGGAGGTTGGCCAACAGCTGATTCGTGTTGAATTTGTATCGAAAGCATGGCCAGATATAAGAAAAAAAACTGGAAAAACTAGAAGATTGGAATACTAAACCCTTAAGTGACCTACTTAGGGAGGCACAGAAAGTGTTTGTAAGAAGGGATGAAGAGAAGCAGAAGACGGCAAGGATAATGGTCCAGACAGTGCGACAAGTAACCGCAGATAGTAGAGAGAGAGACGGGGACCATGGTTGGATCGAGGTAGTAGCCCGGAGCAAGGAGGAGGGCTAAGGAAGGCTTTAAGATGTTTTCACTGCAACGAAGAGGGACACTTCAGGCGCAAGTGCCCCAGATACTGACGGGAAGTGCGCTCGTACGCTATGATGGAAGATGAAGACTAGGGAGGTCGGGGGTTCCACCCCTTGGGGATGAATTATCAGCAGGAACCCCTGGTAAATTTAAAAGTAGGTCCTCAAGGGTCAGATACAACCTTTATGGTAGATTCGGGTGCCGAAAGATCTAGCATAATCCAGATACCTCCCGGCGCCCGAACCGG